>NC_133593.1:10752872-10807872 GCF_964106895.1 Numenius arquata | reverse complement strand
GAAGAGAAATACACATTTCCCATCCTGGTGCTTGAAGAATCTGTGTGTTTATTTGGTCTTTATTTCCCATTTTGCTCTTTAAGTCCCTCTTCTTCTCTCTCCCTTTTTTCTTTAAATAAAAATTAAAATTAAAAAAGAGAAAACCCAAGCAATAACACTGCTTGCTTTATTTTCAAATGCAAAGTGCTTTTTTCACTCCTTGCTTCTGAGAAGAGGAATTAAGGAACCGCAGAACCTCGGTAATAACTAACTTCAAAAAGGCAAAAAGCAAAGCCAAAAGTCCTTAAAATGAAACGCAATCCACCCAGCGTGGGAAATTAGTCTTTCACCTTAAAACTGTCTGTGGGTTTTGATAGCAACAAACCTCACGCCCAACCTCGTGGCTGCTCCTCTGCGTGTCCCACCAGCACGTGAAGGGACCAAAGCAATATGTTGCTCTGGCTCTAATGGTGGAGGATGTTGAGGAAGGCGCGACTGACCCTGATCCCACTCTTCCTCCTCACCAGACTTAGGACCTCTTGGAAATCTCCCCGCACACCCTTCTGTGGGGCTGGGTACAAGGCTCCATGAGAAAAACGGTGCTTTCCTGCCCAGGAGATGGATGAGTGACATCCCAGCCCCCCAAAAAACTCCTTTGCTTTCAACAGGGAGGGGTTTTCACCTGGGACAAAGCCAGGGCTTCCTGCAGGTGAGCTCCCATTTCAGGGTGAACTGCCCTGATGGTCATCATGCCACTTCACAGAATCACAAAATGGTTAGAGTTGGAAGCGACCTTAGAGATCATCGAGTTCCAACCCCCCTGCTCTGGGCAGGGACACCTCCACTAGAGCAGGTTGCTCAAAGCCCCATCCAGCCTGGCCTTGAACCCCTCCAGGGATGGGGCATCCACAACTTCCCTGGGCAACCTGTTCCAGTGCTTCACCACCCCCACAGTAAAGAATTTCTTCCTAGTATCTAATCTAAATCTCCCCTCTTTCAATTTAAAACCATTACTTCAGCAGCTTTTTTGAGCTACGAGCTGAAATAGTTAAAGCATCTCTCATACAGGAGGTTACCGTTAAATAATAGAGTCAGAGCTTGTCCCCAGGATGGGGAGAATCCATCCCTGGTGCAACGCTCCGGCTTCCGTTTCCTTGTGGTACACCCTGGTACTGCACATCCAGGCCAGCTCCTGTCCTGCGGTCCCTTCTGTCACACGTAGTGCTACCTCCTCAGAGGCCAAAGACGTCCCCACACTTCTCCCACGTTTGTGCCCCCCATCTGCAATTGCTCCACCTGGGCTGGGTGGCCAAGAGCCTGTAAGGTGTCCCTTTGCCCCCAAGGAACCCGCCGCGCAGAGCCCTCTGCCCATGTCACAAGGAGACATTGGTTTTGTGAATCCTGCTTGAGGCTTCTTGGGGATCCTGCCAATGTCAGGTGGAGAAGGTGTCCTAGGAGACAGCTGACTAGACCTAGGCTATGAAATACTCCCAGCTGACTTTAAAATTTTTCAAAGTTTTGTTTTGCCTCGAAAAAAAAAAACCACCACAAAATAATAACAAAGCAAAAATTCATGAATGCCAATAACATTCAAATCTCCCCCAGATTAGGCTTCTCGCTGGCCTCAGCTGGAGCAGACGTTAGGAAATCAGCATTGAGGAAATGCCCTGGTGATATTTTCTTATCCAGCATTTAGGAAGCAAATGATATTATCATTTAAAATCCAACGCTATGTATGGCAGAGCCCTGCCAGGCTCCGGGGCGGGGGGGAGCAGCCCAGCATTGCTCTGCCGCACCACTGGCCGTCCCCGTCTGACCCCCAGCATCTCTGCCGTCAGGGTGGCGAGCGGGTGCAGCCCCGGACAGCCCTGGTTGCCTTCCCTTCAGCGTTGGTTTCCCCATTTATACGCTATAATCAGCGAGACGCATGTTTTGTTACTCCCACCCCTCCCACGGAGTGGCTTTGTGCCCTTCTCCGAAGGCATCGGGACGTCACCCCAGGGCCACGGCCAGGCGGTGCTGCAAGGAATGAGACCAGGCTCAGGCTGAAGTTCCAACCCTGCAGATGGATTCCTGCTCCGAGCCCTTCTGGCTCCGCCAGGAGACCAGCCCGCAGCCGGTCCCCGCGGGACCTCCCCGAGGCCACCCGTGTGTGAGCCCTCTGCCGTGCCCACCGCCGGCCAAGCCCGTTCGGGGTGTGCTGGGCACACGGTTACGGATCCGTACAACACACACCGCTCCTTTATCTGTGACTTCCAGACATCCGACAGCTCGGTTGGAGCTACCGCTACGAGTGGGCTGACGGATGTCCGGAAATCCAGGCACGGGGCCAAAGTCCACGAGTTCTGGCTGGGCAAAAACTTCCAGGGCTGGGAAACCTGGACATATGGGAGCCCCCATCCGTGCCATCGCAAGCCCTGAGCCAGGAGGGCGGCAGGACCAGGATGGTCAGGACATCGCTGGGTCGCCAGGGCTGTATCTATTTTCAGCTCTGTTTGTACCAGGAGGGGAACGTGCATTACGTAGTGTAAAAATGGGTAAGCTGTTTTGGGGAAGCCATCAGTGCAGCATGCGGACAAAGATTATATTATGATTAATCAAGTTAACGTACTGTACATTGTTAACACTAAAATTTTCAGAAGAGGTGTGTCCAGTTTCTATGTGGGAGGTTTCATTCCTCTTGATTAGGATGGGCTAATTTCCTACAGAACATATAATTATATTTTTTTCTTTTTTTTTTTTCTCAATTCCTCTTTATTTAAACTCACTCTACAGCTCTGCCAAACCTTTCTGCACAGCTCTTCAAACTCCTTCCCCATCCCAGACCAGTCTTTCTACAAAGTGAGGGTCTGATCCAGCAAACCCCAGGTGCTGCTCATGGTGCTCCCTGCCTGGAGCAGTCCCAACGAGGTGCTCCAAGGCTCTGCGCTGCCACAGGAGAGGCCCTGGGGGACGGGGGACATCAGATGGCAGGGAAGTGTCACCACGCTGCTGGGTTAGAGATGGGAACTGCAGTTGATAGAAACTTTGGGGTATTTTCCTCCCTTTATACCAGTACTGAAGTTACCCCGTCGTTTCTGCACTGATCACTCCTTGCTAAGCAGGTCACAGAGAAGGTGAAGTACCCTGGGTGCATTTAACTGTCAAAGTATCCATGACCTCAAAGTAGGCAAAACCACGTCATCCCACCTTCTATCCCCAACCCCACATGGGCTCGGAAGCAGTAATTTTGGGTAGAGGGCTGCGGTGAGGTGCTTTCCCTGAAAACTCTTCCCCAAACTTCACCCGCCCTCGCTCATATGCACAAAGGGGCACAAATGGCCGGTCCAGCAGAGGTCCCCCGGGAAGGTGACCAGGGGCGCTGGGGACAGGGAGTAGCTTTGCCACGTGAATCATCTATCAGCCCCGGACAACGCCTTTCAATGGGGATTTAATGATGATGAGCAGCAGACCCCTTCCTGCTTTTACGTCACCCCTGGGAGGCTGCGGAGAGACAGGCTTTCACGGCCGGCTTGCACTTTCCCTGACCCTTGAACCTCGGGGCCAGCACTTTTATGGGGATGAAGCGACACAGTTCCTGTAACCTGCCTCGGGGGCCCTGAAAAATTAGACTGAATCAAAGCAGAAAATGAGTTTTCATTTATCTTGTGATGATGCACGAGGTTACATGAAAGACAAATAGCTGCTTCTGACTCTTCCTTTATCATTGTCACTGCAATTAATAGGCTGTGGCCTTCGTTACTGTGTTAGTACTAAAGAGACCGCGGGCCCCGGGGGACGTTAACGAGAGGAGAAAAGCAGTCCAATCTTCTAAAAGTTCTGTCACGTTACGATATGCTAACCTGTTTCTTTTTAACTCCCTGTTAAAGTGCTGGTGACTCAGCCGGACGAGCAGAGCATTGACGTTGCCAGAGCTAATCGGCCACCCCCATCACTGGCGTCACCGGTCCTGCTGGGGCGGTGGCAAAGGACAGACAGCGGGGAAGGGTGGGGGTACATGGGAAAGGGCTCCCCGAGGCTCGATGGCCTTCAGTTACAGCGGTGGTCCCCAGACTGGGTGGTCCCCAGCTGCCATCTAGGTCAACATGCAAGTTGGATGGTACCACCAGGATGGCGGGAGTTCAAGTTTCCTTTTCAGGGCCAGTAGCCCACCCCAAGGCAGGACTATTTTGAGCACGGGTGACACCAGCTGCCCCAGCAATGCAGCCATCCCCCAGTCCACACCAGTGGGTTTGCTTTCCAAGCTTGCTGCAGCCCATAGCCTTGCTCCTCCATGCCAGCAGCGGGGCCACCTCTGCCCCATCCTCTCCCAAAGCCCACACGGCCTCTCTGCTCACACCACCACCACGAGACACCTTCTCTCCTTCATCATACTGCATCCCAACCATCCAATCCCCATCCCGACGGAGTGAAGAAAGCAGTCGAAGTTATTCCCACCATCAGTTACACAGGACAGGGAGTCATCTGTCACCAGAAACACGTGCACCACCACAGATCTCCCATCTCATAAAAGCAGATGAGCCGTGTGTGTGTGTGTGCTTGTGCGGTGGCTTCGGCTGCGTGCCGAGAAGGATGCTCAAGCTGAAAGCTGGTCCAGGGGACACAGCTGGGCCAGTCCTTCCCACCAGCTTGGTGTTGCCGAGCCCTGTGTGATTTATTCTGCCTGTTAACACCGTCTGCCCGGTTTTCTGCCTGTGTGACTCCAACTCAGATTTTCCCATTGCCTCCGTCCTCCCACAGCAGAAGATGAGGATCCCAAGGGGTCTCCAACTCTCCTGTTCCATCAAACACCTCCAGGGGCACCTTTCCCAAGGCTGCAGTGCTGGGAGGAAGCTTCTCACCTCACAAAACAGCAGCAAAAGGGAAGATTACAGACAGAAAGTGATATCAAGGAGCCGATACCGTGCGGGACCTGCTCACAAATTCCCACGCCAGTGACAAGCCTGTCCAGGGTATCAGAAAAACCCTGAGCTTTCCTGTTACTGGTTTTCTCGAGAACTTCTCCGGGCTGGAATAAAGCCCAGCGTTACAGACCAAGCCCTCCCCGAGATGCCGATCCTGCTCTGAAACCTGCCCAGCAGTTGCCCCAGCCCCGGGACCCGCATTCACATCCCACCCAAAGTGGAGATGTTTTGTTTCCCCCCCGCGGCTCCCTCCAGCTGCCAGGGGATAGGCTCTGGGGCAGCTGGACTGGGACCAGTGAGAACCATCAATCCCACCCGCAGGGAGCTACAAAGCAGAGAAACTTGCCGGGGTTTGAGGCGCAGACCCAGACGTCTCCCCTGGCTTCGATTTGAGACTCCAACACGTTTGAAGCTCTTTATACATATCAGAGACAAACTTGGCTGTATAATTAGAAGCTTAAGTAAATCTACCTTAAATTTTCAGAAGACTTTGTGGGCTTGTGCTTACATTAATTCAGGGGTTTCCCATTCAAAGCTAACTCTGCACTGCAACCTGGTTTTGACCTTTATCATTAATTTTTGGTGCTAAAACACTTCTAAAGGCTTTGGTGTAGCCTATTCTTATGTGATTGCGGCGCTATTCACTTTAATTGGTGCTTTTTGAGGTTAATTGAAAAGGAATCCATGATTGGCAAATCAAAATTAAGAGAATTTTGTAGGGATTAAAATTGTCCTGAAACAGTAGGGAGAAAAATGTTTATCTGGGAAAAGGAAATTGCCATGTTGGTGGTGTACATTCCCCATCCCACAGCTCGGGATTCCCCGCATCCTTAGCTCCCATAACAGAGAGATGAGGGGCCAGGAAGATGCTATGGGTAGGGTATAAAGGCTCATTTTAATCTAAACGCAGTTAACATGCTCAGAGTCATTTGGGATAAATGGGATACTTAAGGACACATGATGGCTAATCTCTGCTATGACATTTGTGGAGGAGGAGGAGGAATAATTTAGACGGAGGGTATTGTACTACTCAGGAGTTATCCCCTCTCTCCCATCACAAGTGGAACTAATTGTCGGAAGGATAGCTGGGCACACTGCTGGCACCTCCTGGTCAAGGGTCCTGAGACATCTCACCAGGGTTCTCCAGCTCCTCCACACATGCTGTACTGACCCCGTTTTGCAGACAGGGAACCGAGGCACAGAGCATTGCAAAATAGCTTTGAGGTGGTGCTGCAGAGCCTCCCAGCTCAAACTGCCCCTGCATGTGCAGGCAAGAGAGCCAAAGTGGCAGAAAAAGCAGGAGAGAGTGGCTACTGATACACGGGCCCGGGACAGGTACAGATCCTGCCACCCACCTGCCTTCCCAGACACAGCAAGGAGTATTTCTGGGGCTTGTACAGCAGGGCTCACTCAAGAATCGCTTGTGTTTCTAAACTTAATTACAGACATTTCTTACATGTTCATTTAGATGCAGGATCTAGGCTTCGCACCTCTCATCCCATTGAGACTCTTTCAAGTACCAATTTCTTGATCTGCGCTTGTAAAACATCGCAGATTAACAGCAGAATCAAGAAAGCCAAAAGATTTTCAGCTGATTTTCCACAGCCTTTGTTCAGCGCAGACTTGGCAAAGCCCCGGCTCCGAGTACTCCTGCTCCCCTGTGTCACTGCTAGAGCAGAAGTATCAATAGACAAATACTCACTATAACCAATCGTTGCAACACGGGTTTGGGGGAACCACAAGGTCGTACAAGTGGGAAAACATCACTCCTTCCCAAGTCCTGACCCCTCTGAACTCGACGGCAAAACTCTCCTTGACTTAATGAAACCGGGATTTCGCCCCTAGATGGCTCTAGGATATAAGTTGTTTCAGGCTATGCCGAAGGATGATTTGCAAATCCCGACTCCCTGTTTCATCGCAACAGCACCTGGGGGTCTGGATATCTCCTCCAGATGCTGCGGGTACCAGGCATCCTCGTCCCAGAGCACTTGCCTGTGCTACCCAGTGCCGTGCCCAGAGTGATGCCCCTTCGTACGGCACAGAGCTCCAGCAAATGCTAGAGACCACAGAAAAGCCTGGGCAGCCCTGGCAAGCCTCCAGGTGCGTGTAAGCTGCTCTCCTGAACCCAAGACAAAACCTCGTTTGGTTCCTGTAAATGAACACCCCCCTCCCCCCCGTCTCTGACACGCTGCTGGTGCCACAAGCAGCAGAGCTGGATGGTGGTTCCCGGGGTTAAGAGCAAACGGACCAACACATCACTTCGGACAGACAGAAGGTGTGTAAGGAAAAGTGACAGATCCCAGGCAGGGAGAGGAAAAGGGAAAGAGACAACTTAGGGAAAGAAGAAATGCAGTAGCTCTTCCCTCCTGTTCTGCTGGTGAAGCTTTCTCCACCTACTGGTAATTAAAACACAAATGATATGGCCAGGATATCCCTGCCCGCAGAGACACATCGCCCATTTCCGCCACAGAGATGAAAAGTTTAACCACCATTAATGGAGTGGTGGGGAAAGCGTTGCCATATACACTCCATCACATATTTATGATGCTTGAAAAAAGATCAATAGAAGCTATATGCAAGGGTCTATAAATTTAATGTAGCATGATCATTTAGTATCAGTTGTTTCTTAGATTAATAACACAGGGATGGGCCGCAATCCTGAAATATAATAAAGTAATGCTGACTTGTTAGGTCCAACATGCATTGAGTTGCCTCCATCTCCCCGGCCCTTTGCTGGATGCTGCCTTGGGCGGTGAGAGGGATCTCACTGTGCCACCCACGGCCACTGACTGCCTTTTCTTGGCTGCTAACGTGCACAAAGAGCAAGCGAGAGAGAAGAAACCGTGCCGTGAAGATGCCCCCCGCTGCAAATGTCACAGTGGAGGGACGAAGCCCTCCAAGCCCAGCACTTGCTTCCTGCAGGCTGCCGGAGGCAAACGCGCTCAGCATCGCCCTGCCTGCGCTGAAACATCCCTGCCTGTCTCCACGCAGGGGCCAAGGACTGGCTCTTCGCATTGACCACAATATGTTATGGTTCAGTGGAAGGACCTTAAACTTACAGACAAGGACAAGGCAGTAAAAGATGAAGCACCTGAACCCCCCATTTCCAGATTACTAGACCCCAGGTGTGTGCTAGGGAGCAGTTAAATTTCATCATTACCCTTTCTTCTATGGTATTTTTTATAGTCCTTTTTACTACTGGCACTAAAGGTGCCGGACGCATCCCAGGAGCTAAGAGGACATCACTCGTCAACCTGACTGCTCGCTGATATAAAAAAATGACAAGTCCTGGCTTAATCTTTCTGATAACTGTGTTCTGCATGGCCCATCCATCTCCATGGAGGAGTTTTGGTGAAGCCGGAAGACAAGAACATCACAGCATTTAAGAATGAAAAATTAAGTGCCCTTTTTGAGCACAGCATGGAGCTTATTACCGCAGAAGTGTTCGCCTGCTTCTCCTCAGGTTGTGTGTGTGTGCCTGCACTTGTCTGGAGCAAAGCTCCTGCTTTCAGCCTTTAATAATTTGGCTGCAAACAGGAAAACAGAAAAAAGCCCCAGACAGATTGACTGACAGATTCAAAAGAGCTACAAATTCAGAGACCTCTAACTTCAAAGCAGTCAAACCCAGGGATGCAGGGACGCAACAAGCCTATGGTTTTCCAAAATTCTGCTGGGGCTCAGTGTCCCATCACGGGACCAGAGCCGTGTGGAGAGCTCACGACAGGAAACCTCACAACAGGTTTCCTAAAGCTCCAGCTCCTGGATTCAGGGGAAAATATGAAAGTTTGATATATGTGTAAAACAATGTTTATGGAGGAAAGTTTTACAATCTGAGCTTCAATAGCTTAAAGCAAACGCAGAAAGCCCCCCAAATGACTATTTTTCTAGTATCTATTTTTTTCCACAAGTTGGCATTGCTGAGCTTTATCCTGATGTGCCAGTGAGTCCCCGAGACCTGGGGCAAGCACCTCCACCCCACGCGGCTCCCGCTCACTTGAAGATTTTTAAAAACACAGGCCTTACCCACAGACATTATTGTATCAGAAATTAGGCTTTTTTCATAAATCTTGTGCCCTCTCTCTTCAGCTGCAGTGCAGCACTGCCAAAGGGCAGGTGGAGATCCACAGCCCCAGAGGCAGGACGGCATCTCTCTGCCCAGCTCCCTCCCACCCCTCCGTCCACCCGCAGATGTTGCAGCTTCATGTGAACTGGCAGCATAGCAAATCGTAATTTAATTAACTCTTAAGCGCTCCTGTAATCCAGGCTGACAGGGCTCCCCCAACCCTCTGGTTCCAGAGTCCTGTCTGCATTGTCTCTTCTGGCAGGCCAGGGGTATTGTTTGAGGAGCCAAAGTTGATTGAGTCATCTTGGAAGGCCGACCTGAAGCCCCTCCGCTGGAGCACAGGCTCCCACCACCCTCCAGCTACGCCTGGATGTCACCGTGCCCCAGTTTATAAAGGCCCGGACCGGCTCATTTTAAGCCCTTATTGTTAATTTTAATCAGTCAATTGAAACCGACTTTAGCAATGGGAAAGGAGCCAGTTGGATGGTCCTGGAGAAGGTCCCTATCCTGGCACAGGCAGGCACGGAGCTGCAGGAACCACCTCCAGGGAGAGGGGAAGGGGGTTTCCAACAAGAGTTGCTGAAATCCACGGCTTCTCTGTGCAGGTGACCAGATGAAGAGCAAGTCAGCCCTTGCAAGGAGATGGTCTCCTGACCCCCTTAGAGCTCCCCTGAGCCCTTCCCCGTGTGTTTCATTGACAGCGCTGATGATGATGGGAGGAAGAGGGGTTTGGGGGCTACTCCACAAGGCAGAGCTGGGCTGATGCTGAGCGAGTCCCTGATTTCCCTGAGTCTCAGCTCCTCCTCAGCCACAGCAAGGCCGGGACAATGTCCTCGGCACAGGGTGAGCACACCAGACACCACAGAGAAACCAAGACAAGCTCTTGGCCTCATTGGCATGTAGGCCAGCGTGCCAGAAACCGGCATCTCCACAGCCCATTGCAGGCACCTCATCATGGGTTGTCCTTTGTGGGTCATTCGAAAAGGCTCTTTGGATTCTTCTCCTCCAGCTCCGAGGTGCCCCTTCGAGCAACACAACTCTCGCGGGCATTAATGGGGAGAAGGTGGCTAGTGTGAAAATAATACACAAGGGAGAGGTGGAAATTTTCCATTGAAACCTACTTTTCGTGGAAAATTGGGTTTCCAACAAAATGAAAGCAAGTGCTGCTTTTTTTGTTTTTTTGTTTTTTTTGTTTTTTTTTTTTTTTTTTTTTTTGTTTTGTTTTTTTGTTTTTTTGTTTAATGTGGTTGGACTCGATGATCTCAAAGGTCCCTTCCAACCACTAAGATTCTGTGATTCTGTGATTCTGTGATTCTTTTCCTGCTGTTTTGATTTTTCATCAGAAAATTAAAGAGAAGAACACTGTCACAGTTTCTTTCCCAGTTTCTCCCTTTTCAGCTTCTTTTGGCCAAAGGGTATAAAAGATATTTTGGGTCCCTCCCACAGCTTCTCAGGTTTTGTATTTTCAGCTTTCTGATGCAAACCTGGGATTCTGTGGGGGGAATTCAAACCAACCCCCCCACCCCGAGCTGTCCCTTGCTCCCTGCAGCCCTCTTGTCCAGGGCACCCACACGTTGCAGTATCGACCCTTGCGGAGCCTGAGCAGCTACACCCTTTTCCACAGAGTTTATGTGGATTTCAGGTTTCCTGAGTCTCCTCATCCTTCCGCTGAAGCTATTTGGCACTTGACAATACACGTCCTGGACATTATCTGTTTCCTCCCCTGCTGTACCTTATCACGCGAACGGGACTCCCGTGGCACACCTTGCCCAGCGCAACGATGCTGGGCTGCTGTCACACTGCCACGATAAATAACAACAGCACATCTGGCACACACGGCCCCGCTGGAAAAGCAGTTTCACTCCTTCCTCCGTTGAAGACAGAGAAGAATTGGTGCCACCCCAGCACTATGGACACGGGTCACGGTGCTGCCACCGACGTTCATCTGTGGCAACTTTGAGGGAGTCGATCTACCCAACCTTTATCAACGTCAGAGCAGTGGATCCGGATAATCGTACACACCTTTCTGAGTGCTCTAAGCATCACCCACGAAAATTGCTAAATAAATTCTGCCAATTAAAAACCAACAACAGCCAGTTCCCTCCGTTCTGTCATTAAAGAAAGTTTCATTTATGAAATGCATTAATCGTTGGATCTCCAAAGCCCCATAAACCTGTGAACCTGTGAATCCTGCCTGGTGTATAATCTTCTAATCTCCTCCTCCTTAATCTGCTCACTATGGAAACCCCTGTCATTAGGAAACAAATGGCTTTGTGGGCTGCCTTATTATTTGCAAGGCAAGATGTAAAAGAGGGCGAAGCTGATCTGGGAGGACAGTATAAATTACTGTGGTGTTTACTTCGGTCATGTAAAAGAGCTAAACAGTGACTGGTAATAAAATAGCAATCCCGTTATCAGAGAAAAGTTTTAAAACGAGATTAAGGGGGATGCTGTTTGCTTTGTTATCGTGCCTGCCCTCTTCCTGCCGGGGTGTTTATCAGGTGAGTGACTTCAGGCGGAGATGTGCGTGTTCGTTTATTATCAATTCCCACCTTGTTTTGTGAGAGGTGAAGCCACAGGCTAATGGAAATGAACCACAGAGCCCAGTGCTCACTGCTGGGGATGGCACTCTGAGCACGGTCCCCCCAGGGTGCCAGGCTGGTGCCATCCCCAACACCCCAACGTTTGCAAGGAGGGTGTCGCAGCCTGTTCCCCATCACCTGGGTGCAGCCACCCCCAATTACCAGTGAGGGCTACATCCGAACTGGGAACCGACAGGACTGGACCTCGCACACAGCCTTTACTAAATCACTTCTCTGGCCAAACTGCATCCTTCGTTAGCTGTGTCCAAGATTACTGGTTTGTGGTGGGGTGCTGTGTGGGTGGGTGATGGTTTTTGGTTTGGTTGTTGTTGTTGTGTGTTCAGGTGGTGGGTGGTGGTTTTGTTTGTGGTGGTTTTTTTTTTGTTGTTGTTGTTGGGTTTTTTGTTTTTGTTTTTGTTTTTGTTTTTTTTTTTTACTGTTGGTTGGACTCGATGATCTCTGAGGTCCCTTCCAACCACTACGATTCTGATTCTGATTCTGTCCTCTTCCCCATAATACAAAATTGCCCCTGCCCGTGTGCCAGTTATTACTGTGCGCATTTTGGTACCTGTTCGCAGGTCCTCACTTTTTCCCACCCGAGTGATAAGGGTTTTTAATCAATAGCTGTAGGGGTAGGAGGAGAGAAGGTCTGCTGTGTCTCATGGGGAGGGGAAGCTGGTCAAGGCAGTGTCTCATCTCCTTAGCGTGACCCAGGACCGTCCCCACGCTCCATGTGCGAGTGACGCTGAGGGTGGGGGAGCTCCCAAGGGTCTCAGTGGGAACATTTGCACATTTAGACAACACGGAGCAACACAAATTGGGCACTGTCCCGGCTCAGACCCAGCCAACAGCAACGACAGTGACAGGAGTGGTGACAACAGCAGGGCAACTAGATATAAAAGATAACCCGCTCCCTGAAAATACACCCAGCGCTTTGCATTCAGCAGGGATTTGATTTGATTTTTAACCTGGAGGCTACACCGGGTCTGAACGGTTGGATTTTTAGGAAATCAAGGAGGGATGTGGGATGCAGGAGGCGGTGCTGGAAAAACCCTGGGCTTGGGCGAGGGAGCTCCGGGCGAGAGGCAGCCGAGCACTGCGGAAGGGATTTTTTTTGCTGCACGGCTGCTTTCTCCGGAGCCATTACCAGCGCTGACCTTCGGCTCAGCCAGCGTGGTATCCACCACTGCTGAAACCTCATCCATCAGTGACCCCGAGGAGGAGGAGACACAGGCGATGGGAAACCAGGGGGAAAAAGCAACGTGAAATAAAGAAGAGAATTAGAAAAGCAGGGACCCCATTCCAAATGTGCTGACGGTGCTGTGCTGTAATTAATAAGCACCAAATCTAACGGGGATTCGTATAGCGCAGGGAAGAGCACCTCATTAATCAAAGCCCAAGGTGTCAAGATGCCAAACAGGAGAAGGACCTGCCAGACACAGGCAGGGAGTGGAACGGTCCTCTGGAGCCACGGCTGCAGCATGCCCTCCAGATCCAGCGGGCACAAAACAAAACCAAAAACCCTAAAATATGACCCACAACCCCAAAACCATGAACGGTTTAAAGCATAAAGTTCTTGAGGATCCTAGCAGCTTTTTCATGCCTGGAAGAGATGGGGACAAGGCAAGTACTGTGCCAAATGGGATCTCATGTCTAAAACTGTTACCAGCAACAAGTCAGAGGCCCATCATCCGTATCAGAAGATGCCAAATGCCGGAGCCTGCAGATATCAATTCAACAACATGGAAGGAGTTATGGTCCAGCCTCAAGCGATGCTGTGCCTGGGGGACTTGCTGGGGACCAGTGAACACACATGCTAGTGAACTGGGCTTGCTGGTACACCAAGCAACGGCACGAGGGCGATGCAAAGCTCATAGAAAGGGCTTAACCATCACCCCAATCCATTTGTCCTTTTTCATTTCAGTGCAGCCATCCTCCCCTTCCCCTCTCTTCTGGCAGCTCTGTCCCGCTCCATCCTGATAACTGCAATTTCTCATTCCTCCCTGGGTGCATTCTCACTAGCTGAGCTCATTTCGTTCATGCACCCACCTAGATCTCTTGGACTACTTTGATTTTTTGCCTTGTTTATCTAACACGGTATAATTTAAAGAACAAAAAAGGACTATTCATTTTTTTTGAGAGAAGAGAAGAAAAGAGGCTTGCCAGCTATTTAGCTAAGCCTTCTTTGATAGAAAACTTTAGCAGGCAATCATCGGTAAACCCAGTATTTGCAAAATGGAAATAAATGAGAATCGTGTCTGGAAGCCCAACACGTCCATCTCCCCGTGCTTTGTATTGCTTTTGTGCCAGCTGCCTCCAGATATGCTTATCCAAATCTAAGCATGAGAGCACTGGATGTGGCCTCTAGCCCCAGTCGCCACCACTGGCTTACTGGGAAGCCCCGGGAAGGCTGTTTTGTCATGATCTCTCGTGAGCAGCAATACAGTAGAAGCAGTGATTTCTGTTTGAGATCCAGCAATGTAAGGTGCCGGAGGAGACCTGGCAGTGGTTGTTGTCACTAACAGGTCACTGCGTTTCACGTTTAATAAGAAAAGATCCGGGGAATGCCGACGTTCAGGAATGCCGGAGCCAGCCCGACCAGCACGCATCCCTCTCCCTGCAGCGTCCCCATCCCCAGCTGATAAAGGAACTGCCCAGTGCAAAGTTAGACACACACTTTTTAGCAAAGGGCTTCCACCCGTACCCATCTGTCCACAGCAGCACTATACCAACTCTTCCCTATAAATATAGATTCATAAAAACAAGAGAAACAAAAACAACAACAACATATTAATGCCTCTAGTTGCTTATTCACAGTCAATGGTTATGTTTTCCTTCAAGCAAGCCATTAAACTTGTTAGCTCCTGGTTAGACACTAATTTTCTTTTTCAAAGAAGCAGTGTGTTAGGAATTATGTTAATGAAGTATAAATCAAATCCATGCTTAAGTCGAAAGGCTGATGCCATCTAAATATATCCTATGTATCAACAGCAATACAATTTCATAGGTGTAATCCATCAGCAGCCAATCTGGTCAGCTACTTCATTAAAGATAGATAATTAATATCCAGTAATAATCTGATGCCTTGAGTTTGCTGTTCTTGAGGGGAAAAAAAAAAAAAAGAGGAAAAATCCTCCATTTTTAGGGAGTCTTAAATGGCACATTTTAAAGGCGGTAACTGTTGAACGTCAATTTGCTATCAATCAGGAGTGCAGTTAAAATTATTTATCTCTTTACATGATCATGCTGAAAAGCCTGAAAGGGGAGAGCAAACAGCAACAGGAGGCTGCTGGGAACAGGGAGTTGTCGATAACTGTGTCGGAAAATGAGGAATTCCCAGGATAACGGTGACACTACTTAGATATGAATAGTGCTTCCAACATAAAATATGGAGATAACTGAGGAACAAATAGGTCATTTCTTGTAGCACTTCACCGGCAGAGAGTATTTGTGTAGCACGAACACCATCTGTTTGCCGTAACCTCAGCGGTGCCGGGTATTTATTGGTACTTGCTATTGTCCCAGGACCTCTCTGGAGAGGATGGTTTGATCTGAAGTGCTTCCTCACTTGGTGTGCGTGAGATATGAGAGCTGGTTATCAGTGGGAATGGGGTATCGATCAACTGGATGGTGATGCTTTGGCCCAGGAACGAGAACAGAAGAGGGAAAGAAAGAAAAGGAAAAGGGGAAAAGAAGAAAAAAAAAATATCTATCTCCCATTTGAGCTCTCCATCATCCAAAAATACAAGATATAAAAGGCTTCTTGGCTATACCGCGTTGACAAATATCACCCCTGTCTATAACTGTGCCAGGCAGCCAAGAAATGTGTTGGCATATTCAGACCTGAGAAATCCCAAGGAATGCCAGCAAAGTGACACTGGGGATGGACTTGGCTGACTTTGCAGCCCCCATTTGCGGGGAGAAAAATAAATACAAGCTCTCCCTTAAAACTAATAATAATAAAAGGAAAAAAAACTGCAAAAGAGACAAAACTTGTGCTTAAAAGCAGAAGCACATGGGAATAAGAGGACAGGACAGACAAGGTAAATGGGCAAGGATGACTTCTTAAAGAATTTAAGTTTTAATTAAACTGAAGGGGAGAGGAGAGGCACTGGGATAAGTTTTGTTATCGTACCTCCCGTGCATCCCACTGCTTTGGGAAAGCGTCCTTCCCTCCTGCCTCCGCCTCGTTATTATTATTTGCGCAGGGTACACCGTACAGCGTCTCATAACTCACCGTGTTTATGATAAAGCAGAGCAGTTGTTTTTGGAGACAGGCACTTTGGTATTCAGTAGCCCCAGAGGCTACGCCGCGGTGTGCTCTCTCCACCATTCACTAGTTAACGTGCCAATTTTTTCCTCCCCTTTCTCGAGTGTGCCTGAAGGAAATTTATTGCAGCAGGCGACTGCTATGGGCAAATACTAATAAAATGCTGTTTTGCTGCAATTTGTTTAATTGGCCACAGAAGAGAAGCCTTGCATGTTAGATCCAGCTTCTGACACCTCCTGCCCAGTCCACAGATGTTCTCACCATGAAGTGCTCACATCTCCGTGTTTATGGTAGGGAGAAAACAAACCCCTACTATTAAATCTTTACTATTGCTGCAGATCTGATTTGATTTAACATGCATATTTATGGTGGCAGGCTGCTGGCAACCTCCCTGATTTATTCAGCAAAAGGCACTACTTAACACACACTCTCCCCTCCTCGCCACCTTCCAGGTACTCACTCCCATCCCACAATGACCCAAAGGACGCGCCTCGCCTGATGGGCAGCAAAGGGAAGGCAGAGACACAGCTCCGAAACACCGATAAACCTCCGAGCCAAACACATTCAGACATAAAAGTGTCCATCCTTCGCTTACCAAGATGACTGAACTCTACCTAGACGGGCTGCTGTTCATGTTTAAGATATTATTCTTCATGGTAAATACAGACTTTATGGCATCAGCTCAAAGACGAGGGTCAGGACCGGGGCCCTATTGTGCTGCTGCGGCACGAAGGTTTATCATCTCCGGTATTAACAGAAATAACTAAAGCAGCAGATGAATGTGGTCTTGCTTTGCCTCTGACACGGGCTGCAGGGCAGGACCCGAGGCTGCTGGTGAAGAGCTGGAGCTACTCAACCCCTGACTCGCTGCCTGGTGTGGGGACAGGTCGTTTGTGATGTCCATGCCTTGGTTTGTAGTGACCACAGAGGCCTGATTTGTATTTACGTCGTGCTTTGGGATCCCTGGGTGAAAGTGCTGATCACTGCATTTTAGTAATAATTCAGTACCGAGTGGAAAAGGATGCCCCCAAAAAATTAATTCTTAGGTTTTCGTTGAGATGTGATTTGCACGATACGGTTCCTGTTTCAGCACGGGTTTGTACGGCAGTGAGAGATTTAAAGCAACAAAGGGAGCTGCCCTGCCATCCCCAATCTTTGTACGCTCTTATGGTTTGAGTTAAGAAAAGGAACTTTATAAAGCTATTTAGAGAGGGTTTTGGTGCTATAAATAAATCCTCCCTTTTCCCTGTGTTTTTACAGGCAGGAACCAAGTCCGTCTCCAGCACCAGCCGAGCACATGGTGGCTGGGTCTTCCGCACGAGGTAATGATGTAGGTGAACAAGGACTTTGAGGCTGAGACGCCCTAAACAGTGATTTGTACACACTGAGAATATTACAGCCCTCCTAGGATTTTCCCATGATACTCATTAAGTTTCCTCTTTGCTGCATATTTCAAAGATTTTAGGAGTGGGAGCTATGAGACTCATTTAAACTGACTTACAACCCGAGCCGTGGGGAACGGGGTTCGGGCTGTCACCTCGGGTCGGGCTGAAGGAGAGGAGGGGACAGACGGACCACCGTGACAGCCCCTACCTCTTCCCCCACTGGGATGAAAGTGCCATTTAAATCTACTCAATGTGAGCTCAGTGCAAGGGAAGAGGACACGGGCAGGGACAGGATGCTTCCTACCAAAGCCTGGCTGGCTCTGAGGACTGGGAAGGGATGGTGGGACCTGGCATTTCACAATCACAGCTTAAAATCCAGCTGTGGTTCACAGAGGATGGAAAACCCTGTCCTTTGATCCAGAGCTGGGGGTTTATGAAACCTGGGGGTCTTCCCGCCCGGGGGCTGTCCATGGGAGTGACTGCAGGTCCAGGTGATGGACTCACTATGTCAGAGATGCCTGTCGCTTCCCATGGGAGCAGGAGCACCGTCAGGCTGCCTCGGGCAGGGGACAACAGCGCCGTAGCAAAGCCAAGCCTTAGCCAATTTGGAACCCAGCAAGTTCACCAGTGAAGCGAGTTTGCGAGTTGCCGGCCCTCCTCCTGTCCAGGCTGGCACAGAGGAGCCCTCGCTGTGGGGAAGGGACAAGAGGAACCTCGCAGAGGAAAAAGCACCAGCAAGAAAGGCAGAATCTGCCAAGAGTGAGCCCGTGGGACTGGCAGACTCAGGGGAATTACACCTGATACGCCTCCAGTCCTCGGTACACAACACCTCCTCCTGCATAGATTATTTTCTTTGCACACCAAGCCGTTATCTGAAGGCAGAGAATGCACAGCATTATCCCCGGGTCTATCGGATCAGCTCCTCCATTCTTTTATCTTCCCTTATTGAGGAGATTAAAACACTGCCGTGCTCAGGGAAGCCCCCCCGGAAGGCAGAGGTGCTGATTGCCACAGGAGTGTGAGGCTGTGCTAATTCTCACATGACTTTTCCTATTAAAAATATACAAATAGGTCATTTTGATGTGGGCAAGTATGCAGGGCATCTCCAGTGCCTGCTGTGGCAGTACCGAGCCACCGGCCACCAGTTACGGGCAATGGCCAGCAACTTTTCTGTGCAGTTTTTATCCAGATGGATGATTTTGGGAATCTAGGAGGGAAAAGCTCGCTGCCCGGCCGGTTTGCCTTCCTCTCCCGTGGTACCAAGCCTCGCTACACACAGCTATCGCTCCTTGGGGACAGCAACCAGGCTGGAGGGGAGCCATTCACGGCCACAAGGGACCACTGGGTTGGGGGTCTGTGTTCCTGCTGCTGACGGACTGATGGTTAAAGACACCACTCTCCCGCCGTATCCTCTCGCTAGGGAAAGATTTCAAATGCCTGGCTGAGTTCCTCCAGACCGCTTCAGTTTAAAAAGTGGGACAGAAAACATCACAAAAAAAAAAAAAAAAAAAAGAAACTTTCAGAAATTTCTTGACTCCAACGAGGCCAGAAGTTCTGGGACAGCAGGTTTTGCTCACGCTGCTCCCGACTCCGGCGCGCTGTCGTCTGCCAGTCTCACCCTGTCTCCCTCAGGTAGCTCTGAAAATGGGTTGAACGCACTTCTCGGGCCCAAAGCAATATTTCACAGCTCTTATTCCAATCTCTGGAGCTCACTCCATTTATACTTATTGTGTCTTGCTCCTCTCTGCGCTCCTTGTAGGAACCCCAGAGCTGTTCCTCACTCCAAGGAATTTCTCAGCACCGGAGCAGCTTAAATTATTTCAGTTTATTCTATGCAAAGAGAGGCTGCTGGAAAGGCAGGATGGGGCAGTGCAAGGGATGCTGCCCACGTTAGATGCCTGGGGAGCAATCTGGTGGGAGGCACCCCTTCCCGGGGAGCCGGGACAGCGGGGGGGTGCAGCCTGCTCCTGGCAAATCATCATTTCTTGGCACCTGCGCCCTCAGGCAGAGCTCCAGCAGAACTTCAGGCTGGGCACGGCGCCACCACGACAGACGGCCCCGAGTGTGAGAGCCCAGAGCCACGGCACTGCCCGGAGGCACCAACTTTGCAGGGTTTAGAAGACAATTTCCAGCCAGGGACACTCAAAGGCAGCTCCACGGGGAGCTGGGAGCAGAGCCGGGGTTGCGCTGTCAGTGACAGAGCAGCATTCAATGCCTCTCCCAGAAGGGGAGGAACCCAGGTGTGTGCCCAAGCCATGGGGGTTTGGCTTGCTCTGGCTGGGGTGAGGAGGGGAACTGGGACCCCCCCCCCAAACCTTGACTCCTGCTAAACTCCCCTCTGCTCACTTTTCCAGCTGCACTGGGGACCACACCAGCAAAGCAAACCCACAGCCTCCTCCCTGCCCCAGAGTGAATGGCAGAGCTTTCCATCATGCTGGAAACCACCACACGTGCTCCCCATCCTTGGAGGGGAGCTGTGGGGCCGGGGGGGCTGAGATGCTGCCAGAGACCCCTGAACCAGTGGGGATGGGGAATCCCGAGCCCCTGGCCACGCTGCCCAGCCCGGCAGAGCCGGGTGCCGTAGGAAACGACCCCATCTTCTACAACAGCGCACGTAATATCCTTTCTAGAGGTTTACTGAGGTTACTCGTGTATTAAGTTAAGCTAACCAATTTACAATGCAAATGTTACATAGATTACAAAGGGTAAATGAGTTGTATGTTGAAGGAGATAGGCTTTACCCAGACAAAAGTGGAACAGACCTGTGGCAAACTGCAATTAATGACCCGAACACATCTTCCAGAATGAAAAATTCATCGAGTCCTCTAAGGATATATAGCCCAAGCAGAAGAAATTATTCACCACCTTCTACATATCCAAAGTGTCACCAGGCCTATTTATCTGGCAAATAAAGTACTTCCCTTCAGCCTTAATATTTCTGCTACCGTATGGTCCAGAAGTTCTGAGATTTTTTTTTTTTTTTAAAGTAGATTTTACAAAGAAAGTGCAATTCTGGGGAAACTGAGAGCTGGTGAGTTGTTGGGAGAAGGAAGATTGTGGTTAAACGAGGATTCCCACTTGCAGGAAAAACAGGGGATGGGGGTAACAGCAGCTGGTTTCCAGCACTGGCTTTGCTGGAGACCTGGGCAAGGAAAAAAGCCTGACAAATCATTTTGTGCCAGCATCTCCTGTCCAGGTACAAAAGGAAAAGATCTTTTGTAAAATCAAAGTGAATAAAGCAATAGGTTTCCTTCGGGCACGTCGGGATGGGTCCCTAAAATTTGAGATACCAACACACGCCAGTCACTGGATAAAATCCGAACCGTGACATTGAGGGAGGCGATTCACAGTCTGACCACGCGCAAAGGGGAGATAAAACCTAACTGTCCCGTTGGAGGTGGCACCGTTTGTTTCATTAATGCATGTAAAGCACTTTTGTGGTCCCCAGGTGGGTTGGGAAGTGTTGTTATAAAACTGGGACTAAATCTGAGATATTCTTCTCCTTGCCTGTAATGGGAATGAACAGAGCAACTGCTGAGCAGACCCTCTATGGTTCAAGTGATTCAATATTTCTTTATGTTTTACTGCCCTATCACTGGTGAATAAACAAAGGGGGAACCAACTATGGATGCCACAATTCATTTTAAAGAAAAAAAGTTTTCTTTTACCATAAACATCAATTGTAAATTGATGGCTGCCATACTCATTTTCCTGTTCCTATGTCACGCTGTGCCTGTAACCCCAAAGAGCCCGGGAGCCCCCTCTAAGCAGCAAAGCCCTTCCCAGTGACTTGGTCGCAGCGCCGGCACTGGGAGATGGAGCAGGACCCAGCCGTGTCCTTTAACCCCGGTGTCGCACAGGGGGTTACACCGGTACTATCTCACCTACACGTTTATCTGGTGGAGGCAACGCGTGTCACAATTTATACATTAACAGCGTCCGGCAAGGCTGGCACCCAATTAATCTAAGGGAAAGGAAATTAGGGGAATTAAGGTGGGAAGCAGGATGCTGCTGAATTGCTTCAGCTGCCGCTTGCCCTCCAGTAAATCGGGGTACAATCCCCAGGCACCAGGGAGCACTGAGAGCAGAGAGAGCCCATTGCGGGGTACGGGGGGGCTGCCCACCCTCCGGCCCCGTCTCGGCCGCAGCCCGCTCCCGGCACGGAGGAGCGTTGCCCTTCTGCTACTGTTTGCTGAACAAAACCAATCCCGTAACTCAGAGCTAACCGGTTAAGCAGCACTCATCATGCCTAATTTACAAAAGAAGGGGCATATTTCAAAATATTTATTCTGCCTTTCCCAGTTGGATTGGCATAAGCATGTGGAAATCTTCGAGGAATCAAACAACTGTTAATCACCTCAAGCTATTCCAGGCTGAGTTTGCTATGTAAGCTGCCGCCCTCTGTTTACACATAAGAAGCAATGACTCAAAGAATCCTATAGAGACTATTTTTTTCCCTCCTTTTTAACCATAAGGTCTGGCCAAACGGCTTAAAGGGCCCAGCTATTTAGTATTGGAGCTGCACCTTCTCGCCTCCCTCTCTTCCCCCGTAATATCTGCATTTGTATTCAGCTGGTGAGCGCTGGTGGGGTGGGAAGGGGGAGGGAGAGGCTGGGGGTTCCACAGCCCGACGGGCTGTCGGCTCGGGGCTGGGGGTGCACGGATGCTCCCGACAGCGTCGGGTGAACAAGGGCAGGGCTGGATGTCGCCGGTGGCCGGAGCATCATCCTGGCTGCTCCGCGAAGCCGCGTGGGGTTAACAAATCCCAAACGCACGGCAAAACTTGCCTCTAAAAGGCACCAGAAGTGGAATTTCAAAACCCAGCTGCTGCTGGAAGGGGGAGTCGAGAGCAGAAGCGGCATCTCAGCTGTGCGGTTTGGACCCACTCCCCTTTCCTGATTTTTTGGGCTGCTGCCACCCGTGGCCCCAGCACCCTCTGCCTTGGCAGGCGCCCACCTCTGCTGACCCCAAACCCTCCAGCTCCGTGCCCGGAGATGAGTCTCCCATGCGGCCTCTGCACAACAAACCTGGCATCGACCACCTTCAGTGCTTTTTTTTTTTTTTTTTCAATTAAACCAGGCTCCAGCCTGTTCAAAAGCAAAGCAAACCCGCCCGTGCCCCGCTCTCCTTCCCTTTCATCCCCCTGGCAGCCAGCCGCTGCCGCGAGCATGCGCCGGGCTCTCCTTCACGCCGTGGCACTGGTGCTGAATGCTGATGAGAAATTCTTGGTCCAACCCCAGGCACTCATTTTCAAGTAATTAACTTGGCACCACCACAGCACACAGCAGATCCGACTTTCCCCGACCAGGAGGATAACTGAATTAAAAGGCCAGGTGTGGGATTATTTATGGCTAAACTTTTTTCTTCCCCACTCCCGGTTTTAAGTCAGCAGTGACAATTTTACCTGGATTCTCTGTCTTCTTACCCAGCCCGGAGGCTGACCCGTTTCTTTGTCGGGGAGCACAGCACGAGGGCAGATGCGGTGGGAAGCAGCGCTGGGATGCTGGGGGAGACCCCGAGCGCTGCCCCGAGGGTGTCCCACCCTCCAGCTGCCCCCCATCCCCGCTGACAGGGCAATTTTGGGGACAGCTGAGGGGTTTTTACCCTTTCTACCACATTAACATGCTGTACATGACATCACCTGTTATCAATATATCTTAGTCCTGAATATGTGTGGAATGAGTGAAATCCCTGCCTCTCTCCAAAGTTGCCAGCAGCTCAGCTGAAGTCACAGCTCCTGTTTGCTGCCCCAAACCCCCCCTCAATCTTCCTCCTCCCAAATCAACCCTTTCCCCCTTGCCTGGAGCTGCAGAGAGCTGGGAATAGGGGGAAAGGAGGATGGTGAGGGGAGGGAAGAGGATGGTGTGGTGGGGAAGGAAGATGGTATGGTGGGAAAGCTGTGGGATGGACAACCAGGACCTCCCCCCAAGCAGCGTCGGTGAGAGCCGTCCGGCTGCTCCTCCACGTGGCTGTGAGAGCTGCTGTGACGCTACTGCCCCTTGGGCTACGCTGGCAAATTATTCACGATTGTAAAACCTGGAGTTGTCTATACAAAAACCCAAGCTCAAATGGATGAAACAAAAAGAGGTGACAGATGTGGATCTCCTGCCCCAGACCCCACCACTGGCCCCCTGTCTCCCAGCACCAGCACCTCTCCTGATGATGCTCCGCAGTAATTTCTGTGAAACGCAACCCAAGGTTATATTTTATACCAACACGGGACTTCTCATGCCAGAGCCTGCAGCCCTCAATGCAAACACACCTCTGCAGGTCTGCCAGGACTGATAATGGGAAAGGTAAAACAATTCCCCAAGGTCAGTGGCGAGGAGAAGACCCCGAGGTTTCCCTTTGCTCAGCCACTGCCAAGTCCCTCCTCACTAGGTAGTGCAGAACGTGGGGTGTGATGCTTTAGGGCAGAAAAGGGAAAACCTAGTCCCCAGAGGAGCACACTTGGCCAAGCAGGGATGCAGGCAGGAGGAAACCATCACTGCAGAGAGGAGAACCACGGCCCGCCAGGCGCAGGGAGGAAGGCTGCGGAGCGGTGACATATGAGGATAATGAGTGTTGACATATGGAGATACAGCCAAACTGAAAGCTACATCCTATTTAGCTTTTAATTTGGATGCTCATAGAGTGGATTCTGAAGCCCTGTTTCATCACTGCTCTTAAAATGGATCTGACTTACAGGAAACAGCCTGATGTGAAACTGCGTTACTTATAAACTTGACTTGAATACCACCATCCATTTCCCTGGATATCCACCCTGCAACATCCCGCAGCACGTCTGGGCAGACAAGCTGTGCCCCCAGGAAAGGATCCTGGCTTAGGAAAACC
This sequence comes from Numenius arquata, assembly GCF_964106895.1. Lineage (NCBI taxonomy): Eukaryota > Metazoa > Chordata > Aves > Charadriiformes > Scolopacidae > Numenius > Numenius arquata. Next base: position 10,783,855 of record NC_133593.1, on the reverse strand, counting down.
ACTTCTTTATCCATGGGAAACCCACAGATCTGGCCCCAAACTATGCGGCTCGGACAAACAGCGCGGGTGATGTGTTTGTCTTAGACATGTAGGTTGGGGTGAGATCCGGAAACCAGCGAGATACGCTGCTGAGCCCACCCCAGCATCCCTGCGAGAGCCACCTGGACTGGAGCTGGCACGGACATCCCAGCTGTGATCACACCTTCCCTCCCTCGCAAACCTCCTCTGGGGCAGCACTGATTCGGGAACTTTCCGAGCGTCTCCGTGAGCAAAGACGCCAGGGCAGAGCGCAGTTGCCATTCCCACCTCCCGGCTGGCGTGGGAACAGCTGGGACAGGAGATGCCTTGGTGCCCTCCACTCTCCTTGGGTCAGTGCCCGGCTGTCCCCCTCGGCATCTCCCCTCCAAACCTGCCCCACTGAGCCTTCCCCAGGTTTTCCTCTCCCACTCTGCTCCCAGCCAATCTTCCAGTTACTGAACTTAATTGGGGAAGGGTCCGAAAGGTCTGCTACCTGTGGCTCCTGCTAATCGTGTCCCAGATTCCCCTCAGCAGAAACATCAACCAGAATAAAATAACAACGACGACGACAACAATCACGTTACTATTTTCATCTCTGCTTTTGCTTTCTTCTTTTAAAAAGTAATTCCTGACTCGCAGCGCAGAAGAGGCCCCTGTGATCCCCGGGTAATGGCCTGCCCTCTATGCAGAGTGGAATAGAGTTAGAATGAACGCTCCAGAAACCCTGACAGCCCGTTTAACAAGGTGTCTAACATCCCATTTCCTCTGCACTTCCTCTCTCCTTAATCCTTTTATGCGAAACTCACTCAGGAGTAAGCACGTGTGAAATTGAGGACTCTCTAATACACATTGCGCGACACAGGCTCACTGAAATGGAGTGTCTCAGCCTTGTTCCGTCAAACAGTGCCAAGAGGAAGCCGACGTTAATCAAAGAGTCTTTTCCATGTGTCCAGGGCCTTGTGCACCCGCAGAGCAAATAAACAGCTTTCCGCTGCCACCGCTTTCCCAACACTTTCATCTTCTTAAAGCTCCAGATCCGACAGGGCAGTTCGGAGAAGCAAGGGGGGGTGAAAATAGAGAGAAGCAAGAGGCACCCGGAGATCCAGCCTCCCGACGGCTCCTGCTTTGGGAAGGGGTGTGGAAGGAGTCGCTGGGTTTTGATTTTGCAAATAACATCTATGGGCAGCACGAAGCAGTCCCCCAGGCTGCCGAGCCCTGGAGTTACCGGTTGGCACGGCCACTGGGTACCCAGAGCTCCGGGAGGTCCCCAGAGCATCCCATGGCATGAGCAACGTGGGGCAGCAGCCGGGTTTGAAGGCAGGGACAAAGCACGGAGCTTTGAAGAATAATATAGAGGATTGGACTGAGCTGGGAGCAGCTCAGGTCTCCCAAAACTTGGACTGAACCTGTTTAGAATCATAGAATGGTTTGGGTTGGAGGGACCTTAAAGCTCACCTAGTTCCAGCCCCCTGCCCTGGGCAGGGACACCTCCCACCAGACCAGGTTGCTCAAAGCCCCCTCCAACCTGGCCTTGAACCCCTCCAGGGATGGGGCAGCCACAGCTTCTCTGGGCAACCTGGGCCAGGGTCTCACCACCCTCACAGCAAAGAATTTCTTCCTAATATCTAATCTAAATCTCCCCTCTTTCAGTTTAAAACCGTTACCCATGTCCTATGGCTCCCCTCCCTGATAAAGAGTCTCTCCCTGTCCCTCCTGTAGACCCCCTTTAGAAACTGGAAGGGGCTCTAAGGTTTCCCCAGAGGGAAAGATTATTCCCATGTTCCCCTTGACTTCTGAGTTTCAGGCGAGGTTTGCTGGTGGCAGTGCTGGGAAGAGCTTGCCAACCCTGTGTGACTGCTGTCGGGGCCGGGCTGGCCCTGCTAATGCCAAGGAAAGTTTGTCACGGCGTTAGGATTTCTCGCAGAGCAGCCCAGAGACATGTATGAAGTCACACAGAGAGGCCAAGCTCCTCGCAAGGGGCGGCGCGTTGCAAGATGGCTCGGTGCAGATGAGTCACAGAATTTATTTTTGCTAGCATCAGGGGTTTGAGATCTCAAAAAATATATTTATTGTTATGTATTCATTATAGTTAGCCCCATTCTGCAGTGGAAAAACACAATTTTACTCAATGACTTCGATTTTTCAGCAGAAAGTCTTTGCTTTTCTAGAGTATGGAAAATGAAAGCCAGAAAGGAAACAGAACGCCATCCTGATAAATTCCCAGGGAATACTTTCACCAGTTTTGTGTATTTTTTAATCACAAGCCACGTCCACCTAAGATTTGAGCAATTTACTATTTAACACCGGGTACAGCTTATATCAGGTGGATAATATGCTCCAATTGCAGGCAGACAGACTTGATCCAATAGGTCTATTATCTCCCCCCGTTACTATGATCCTGTCCTAATTAGGATCTCACACAGACCAGATACACCAGAAGTCAATGACAACTTCATTTATCCAAGGGCTTCGGTCTAGGAAAGCTGTCTGGTGTTTTTAAGTCACCATCAAGTAGGTATTGATTCGGCGAAGTCAGGAAATGATACTTCATTTATGTGCTTTAGCCTGGAATTTGGGGTGCAGGTTATTGCTCACCGGGTGGCTCCAGGGCGTGAGGGCTGAGCTGGGTCCACAGTTTGCAGGGTGAGGAGTTAAAATACCAAGTTTCCCCTCTTACTCTGCCCGACAGACTTTCTGAGGCTTAAAATTTACGGTAAATCAACCAACATTTGGATCAATAAGGGATGCAGGGGAGTGATTTGCATCTGAGCTCTCAAACCTCTGCTGGAAGAGGAGCCTGGAAAACACACGGTGCACAATATTGGGGTTGCATGGAAAGACAGAGAATCCCTCTAATTGCACGGTAGAATGCAGATTACAGACCTGGAGATGATGAGCGGTGCTAAACCCAACGCCTAAAAATAAATAAACACACAATATAAACCCCCAAGTGAATGAGATTTCCGTATTATCGTCACACCGTGTAAATGATAGCGTCCCTCCGGATTAACCGATGGAGAGCGGGCTGGGGTGTTGGAAAGATAAGGCATTTTTTAATCTGCGCACATAATCATCTGAAGGGAAAATATAAAATGCTAATAACAAATTGGAATTCAATCTAAAAAGGACGCAACAAACACTGGAATAATTTTTCCCTTCTTGTCTTTGGAAAAAAAAAAAAAAAGAGCAAGCCAGCCCCCCTCCCGCCACCAACATCCCGGCTGCTTCTTCCCCTTATTTCCCTCCCCCCTTTCCCCAAAAAATGCTCCATTATAATACTTTGGGGGGTGAAATCTTCCCATAACTAGCTTGGCCCCCATTTCACTCTGCCCCATACATCCAACTTTATGTTTTAAATGGACCAGTTTACTTGTGACTAAATATAGAGTGGATCTCCACATCCCTCGCTAGGTGGAACACTATAAAAGGTAAGTGGTACAATACATCATCTTAAAAGGTGGCTTATCTGGAGAGGAGGTGTAGGAAATATTGTGCGAGGGACTGTCTGCATCTGAGGCGCAATTGGATTCCATTTTTCCTTTTGAAATAGGGAATGGCAAGTACATTTGCTAATGCCTGAAAAATCCTGTCAAAGCAGGAGGCAGGCGGTGAGGGACAGGCTCCCTCGCTGGGACGGGGACGCCGTGCCATCCGAGCCCAGGACAATTAAACACACAGCTCGAACCAATTCCTAATTGTCTCCCTCTACCTGGTTCAGGAATGTGCCTTTACACCAAGTGGGAGATCCCAAATCCTTGTCGACACGCAGCATGGGTGCTGGGGCCAGGAAAGCTCTTTTCCCTATTTAAAGCAGCGTAACGTAAAATGGAAAGGCAATTTTTCTTCCCAACCGCGTCGATCCCAGGGGCTGTGCCGACACGGCTGCGCTGCTGGAGCAAGTCGCATCCCCGGGCAGCGCCGGACATGGAGCTGGGGAGGCTCCGCACTGACCCGCGCCCGGCAGGACCTGGGAACTGCTCCAATTATCGGCCGTGACCCTCTGAATAAAAGGGGCCTTTTTGGGGTTCACCCCCAGCAGAGGGACTGGTTTTTCCTCCCGCACAAAACAACGCCTTAACGGCCCAAACCATCCATTATTTAAGCCTTGCAAAAACATTTCTGAGCAGAGTTAAGAGACACCATAGATAGTTCACTCAATTTCTGCCTGTCCCCTCTCCACCTAAAGCAAACAAACCAGCAAGCAAATGCCCTTCTCCCAGATTCCAGCACCGCCACGGTCCCCACCAGCCCCATCGCTGCTTTCAAGTGACCAGTGGTCCCGGATGAGCTGTGCTGCTGTTCGTCATTAGGTTCCAGAGTTAACATCCCGACCTCAACAGGGGGTAAGATGCAGCTGGGGTGCTTTTACGATTCCCTTTGCTGTGCCGTAATGACTCTGCTGTAGACTAGGAATTAGTCTTTTCGCATACTTTGGTAACACCCCCCCGGCCCAGTTTCCAGCGTGCAGGAAAGGTTACCCGCAGACCCAGAAAGGCTCCCCTGTAGCATTTAAGGTTCATTCTTCCATGTCCCCAGAAAGTCAAGGCTCCGTGGCAGTAAAGAAAATCCAGCATCAACGCAGAGATTTGGGGTTAAGCCACGGGCTGCTGCAAACCGCGTAAGCCCCAGTGACAGTATATTTATTTCCTCCCCATGCCTCTGCTCAGACACTGCAAACAGGGCAGATTTCCTATGACACACACGCGCACACACGGCCAAATCCTGTACGTTGGGCAGGAAGATTATTGAACAAAAGTAAGTGATAAAAGCACGGGCCAAAAAGATGTGTTATAGTGTTTTCCTTTGAGGCAAAGACAAAGAAGACACTTTGCTGTTTGTTGTGCCAGAGAATCATCTCTGATTGTTTGTGTCACGGTGGCAGATAAGTGCAAAGGAGATAGATGTTCTGTCTCCGAGGCACAGTTCTCATCTGTATAGTATAAATTTATGCCTGCTGGTTGCAAGCCTCATGATTCAGAGCCGGTATATGACTGTGATCTGAGCAGAGGAAAGCCACTGCCTTCACGCCTGACGTTGATCTGCTTCATTCGTGTTGTCAGTCGGCCCTGAGCAATGTCCCCTCGCGTTAGAGTCACCCGTTCCCTGCTGTCCCAGGCCAGGGCTGGGTTCCTTGGCAGCTCCTGCTTCAAAACATCCCATCCCACAGGGCTCTGGCATCGCCCTTGCTCACCAGGGAGGGATATTTTCCCTTCCCTTCTAGCAGTTTGGAATTCCTTAGTCTTCCCATCCCCCAAATCCAAAGCTGTTCCTCTGCTCGAACCAAGCACATAGGCTGGAAAGGAGGAGAATGGCTTGGGAGGTGGCTCTGAAAACCCATCCCCTCCTTTCTGTTGTGCTTGCCCACTGCATTTGATAGGATAGGATAGGACAGGACAGGATAGGATAGGATATTTTCAGTTGGAAGGGACCTACAATGATCACCTAACTCTAACTCCAAGAGGAATTATCTGCAGAACAGCAACACTGCTCAGTCTGGATTTCACAAGCCACGTGTAATAGCTGCCTGTTTGTGTTTTAAGTGTTCACCGGGGCACTATCAAGATAAATATATAATCAAAATAATTATATTCAAACTGAGCTGAAAGAGCATCTTGGCTTCAGCATTCACTCATTCATTCAATACCCTGTTAATTAAGTATACCTTACGCTGTGCTCTGAAGGCTGTCAAAATCAGGCTTGGAGAGGTTAATGAGGCAACGGTAAGTTTTCTTACGTAGCAGCATATAACTACAGCTGACACATATTAACGCACAGACAATTAACAAGGGCCAGATCTGAGCCCAGATCCCTCATACTCTTTTTTGTCTCCGTCTCTGGGCTTCGCAGTGCAACAGGAGCTTTGCTGCTCCTCGTTATCCTTCACCTTCCTCACACCGGAAGGATGATGTACCCTATTCCTTCCTGACGCTGCTCCTTCCCCCTCCCCAGCCTCCTGCCCAGTCCCTCTCACTGGCAGGACTCTGAAGAGGCACAAGACCTTTCAAGCGTATTTTTACCACAAGTACTTTCTAAGAAAAGTAGAGGATTAAAACCAACACCCATTGTTTCAAGACCATTTCGAGACAAATTCTTTCCAAGCAGTGGCATCGGCGAGACCTTCGCCCATTCTCCCCACCCCAGCGAGGCTTCTGGGGACACCCCTCCCCACGTGGAGGTTGGTCCTGCTCCCAGGGGTGAAGAAGATGAAAGAATCTCTGGGCTCTGCTCCCGCCTTCCCCTCCAGAGCCGAAAGTTTGTTTATTTGGGGCTGTAAACAACCCCAATTTCCCCCCAGCTGCTGATCGCTTAATTTCATGCTCCTCTGAAACCAGACCAGTATCTTCGCTCATCTCCCTCCCTCTCCTTCCTGCAGGCAATCACTCACATCCACCCCTCCCCTGCCTCACCAGTTTGGAGCCACAGCCGACAAGAGGATCCCGGAGGAAATGAGCTTTGCTCCCGTTACTGGACAATCTGGAAGGCTGAGGGAAATTAGGGCTAAGCCCAGAAGTTTAATTTCCCCTTGTGATGATCAAGGCACTTCAGTATTTTTTTTTTTTTTTTTGATACCTCTGAAGTTAGAGGGAATTTAGCCAGAGCCAAAGACAAATGAGGAAGTTCACTGGAGGCTCAGGATTTCACCACAAATCACCTTCTCCAGGGAAGGTTTTATTGCGGGAGTTTCTGGGTTAACCCAACACAGGAGCAGAAGCGCTACCAGCCCAGAGAGGGACGCTTGCTTTGCCCAGAGCCAAAGATTACCTTGTATTTCTGAAACCAGACCCAAACTCGCTCAGGATTCCCTGGGTACCCACGTTCCCCTGGGAGGTTTATAAACAGCAAACTTGAAAAGCAAACTTGTGCTCCCTGTTTTGGGTCAGCGAGTGTTACCAAAGCCTTTTAGCACGATGCAAATGTCCAGTAGAAGAGCAGTGATCTAGCAGTTGCTTTGCTACAAGGCCCACGTTGCCACCTTTCAAATACCAAAATGAAGGAGAAATCCTCATAATTCTCGTGTCCCTGAAGCAACCTGTGACTGAGCACACGGGAAAACGGGGAGCCAGGGCAGAGCTAAACTCACGTGCTCAGTTTCAACCTCTCTTGGGGTAATCTTATCTCAAACTCTCCATTCCCGTGTTTCCTTACTGTTGCTGTATCACTGCGATGGGGATGCGATGGTCTGAGGATAGACCTGAATCCAATTCCAGTGGTGCTGGCAGTGAGATCTGGAAGAAGCCCAGGAAATTCCTCAAGCCACAATATATAAAACGGGGCACACGTCAACCTGTACTTGCCAAGTCCCCACACAGAGCCCTCAGGAACTGGGATGTACCTGGGTAATTAAGACCCTGAACCGGGGACCTGAAAAACAGAGATTCAGTTCCAGCCTTGCAGCACGTTTCTTTTGTAAATCATTTAACCTGCTCTGACATCAATCTCCCCAAACCTGCAAAACAGAGAGCAAACTCCATTTCCTTCCTGGGATACTCCAGCTTAAAATTTGCTCCTCTCACACTTCATATGGCTGAAAATCAAAACTTCATGGCATGAGAACAAAAAAAAAATAAATAGAATGCTATTTAGCATGACGGCGATTACAATTTTTAATTTTCCTGGCTATTCACTGAATTCCCTTTCCAGTTCAGACAATTGGGAGCGGGACCCTTCAGAAGTGGCTCAGATCCGAGCATGGCAGTAAATCTGGGGTGGGCACCCCTAACGCCAGGGGGCGAGTGTCAGGGAGAGCGGAGATGAAGGAAATTACCAGCAAATCACCACCCCCTTGGATGCCAGATGTGACTTCTTGGGGAACTTTGGGCCCCTTACCCTGGCACCGAGCTCCTCGGAAAGGAGGGGTTGGCTCCTGTATCATGTACATTGTCTTAGAAGATTGATTTTCCACCTGTAAAAGTGATCTACATTCTCCCTCCTCTCCTGGATGCCTTAGTCAAAAGAGAAAATGGATCTTTTAAAGATACACGTATCCATCACTATTATTTACATTCGAATATGCGTGCGCAGCTCTGCTCCAACAAGGGAAATGTAAATCAGATGGACATCGTTCCCTGAATGCCCTAAAGAGCTCCATTCCCCCCAAATTAGAATAGAAAATGCTCTTTTAAAATGCACCTTTAATATGTAAAAGCTGCTGCATCCTGACTCTAAATAAACCAAACTTGAGCTACATGCCAAATATCTTAGATAAAGGACAGGTAAGATGGTAGTATCTGGCCAAGGAATCGGTCCTAAACAGCTATTTATATTAATGCAAAGAAGGTACAATGTTCTTCCTCTTGATATATGCTGCAGTGGGATATAGTTTTGTCCCACTAGTGAGAATAAAAACGTACAGTTCATGATAGGCAAAGTCACATGTGTGAGATAAAAAGCTCCAACTATAATATATGTCTTCACCATGTATTCTCTTCAGGATTTTCTTTAGATCTTTGGATGACAACAAGAAAACACTTACTCAAGGTTAGACACAGCTCCCTGGGCTTTTTAATAACCATTCCCTCTATCCTGGGGGATTGCGTCCGTGAAATAAGGCAAACTCAACTTCAGTTTCTGGACTCACCGAGACAGGGCAGCATCCTTACGCCTGCCTTTGTCTCCGTTAGGCTCTGCAGGAGGATGAGCGATGTGCACGGGCTCAGGGAGGCGACGGTGATGAACGGCTCTGCCTCGGTGCTGGCGAAGCTGACGGTCCCTGCGGCGGGAGTGAAGGCCTGACAGGGATGCCCCCCCCCCAAATCCATGTGCCCAAGCCCCTCGCTGGCTAACAGAGGGGCTTCGTTAGCCCATCAGGTTTTGAGGCAGGAAGATGCAAATTCTGCTTCTTCCTATTCTGGGCAAAACCCAAGGAATTCCCAGGCGTAGGGACTCACTCTGCTCACCAGAGACAATTTTACGGCCGTTACTCAGAAGTGGAAGCCCGGACCCCTGCCCTCTGCAGCTGGGCACCCTCTCACCGTGGCCACAGGGCAAGCAGATGCCCACGCACCCCAGCCTGTCCCCAGCAGCTTCGCCAGGAGCTGGAGCCGGGCGGGGGCTGCCTGATGCTGGGGACATCACCACCAGACCTTACAAACACCGTCAAACTTTAAAGACGACCATGAAAACCAGAGGTTGCATTGCTCACACCTATTAAAAGGAGACCCACGCTCATAATAAGATAAAAAACTTGGTTTAAAAGCAAATCCCTCCTATACAGCCAGAGGTGGGTGGCAGGGCTGAGGGCTCACACGTGCTTCTTGCCCGGCGAGGCTTTTCCTCACAAAGACACAGACCTTTCCCAACAGGCTCCCGATAAAACTGCGGTGTCAAAGCCGTATATCACCGAGCGGAGATGGTATCTGCCCGTGCCCTGCTCGGCGGAGCGCAGGCAGGGACCGTGCGGTCCCTCGCCATTGATACCATCTCCCCGATGGAAACGAGGAGAGATAAAGCAAAGAGCACGTGCACTGAGTGCAGCCTTCCTCCTCCTCCTCCTCCCCAGCCCTTACCAGCGCAGGGGGCACCTTTGCTGCTGGGACAGGGGTTTGCCAGGGGCAGGAGGGGACAGGCAGGAGGGGGTCACCCTGGGGGTGTAGCTGGGGCAGCCAAACACAGCACAGCATCACTCCCATCTATCCAGGGCTTCGTGCCATTAAATCCCAAGCGCAGACACGTTCAAGGCACAGGCATAAAGCCAGGAGCCAGCCTCACCCAAAGCCTGTTCATGGCCATGGGACTGGGCCCTCAGTCTGGCTTTTGTTTTTTTTTTTTCATTTGATGCATGCAGTCTTCCCTCTTTGTACAGTAAACTCACACAGCCGTGCACCTGCAGGCACACAGAAAACATTTTATCTTGGAAGATGAAATTTTATCGTGTGACCCGGCGCGGCTCCCAAGCCAGCAGACCAGAAGCAAATCCCATCCCACCTCTGGAGCAGGCGGCTGCTCTACGCTGCTCCCCCTCCTCCAGACTTGGGAAAGAGCTTGGCCCTCTTTGCCCCAGCAGGATGTGGCAATCCCACAAGAGCCAGAATTTCACCGAAACGCAAATTGATTGTTAAAGAGGGGCTACTGAGCGACCCTCTCTCTGCAGTTCAGGCATCCTTTAACTATCACCTTGTTCTGAACCACTCTGCTGAGCCACGCTGCAAATGCTCCCCCCTCTTTTTTTCTCTCTTGCTGCCTCCTGATAAATCCACTTCTACACCCTCCGTCCCGTGGCTGCTGCTTTACACCAGAAGGCACAGCGTTAGAATATGCTCAGCTTGATATTTCTTCCAGCCCCAAAACAAAGCTTAATCAGGCAGTGAAAGCAGCGGTGAAGATGAAGTATTCTGGGGATACTTTTCCTTCTGGGTTGCTGCTTCCTGACACGTCCCCTGGTCCAGCAATAACACGCTTTCCACTTTTAAGAAAGACAACAGCAACAGAGGTTTTGCTACTGCCCGAAAGGGAGAGCCTGGATGCCCAAAGGGAAGGAGGACTGTGCAAAAGGCAGGCAGGAATCCTGGGGTGGGGATGGACACAAGCTCCGCGGCTGGAAGGAAGGTGCTCTCTGCTCCGTAACTCTGCTGTAGCCACCTTCCCTGCGGTTCTGAGCCACACAGGCCACCAAAGGCAAGTTATGGCCCTGGCTAATACGAAATACATCAGATGGTCTCTGCCACACACCCTCGCTGCGCAATCGAGCGGTGCTTTCCACCTCAGCCTGCAACCCTTCCCCGCGCTGGCCTAGGAGACGAGCCAGAATTCACCTCCTTCATTACGGGCTCTGCTTATTATTATCGCTAAACCTGTTTTGTAATTCAACGGCATTAATTTACTAAGATCACCGGTGCTCGGGGGAACAAGCAAGCGCGGTGAGCGACAGTTGGAAAGCAACACCCGCTCAGAGACTGCCGGCGTTACTGGGATGCTGAACGGTGACACCGGGATGCTGAACGGTGACACCAGGACGCTGAACGGTGACACTGGGACAGGCCCACAGCGGGGCATGAGTGAGAGCTTCACTCTGCTGGGCACGTCCGCATCTCCTTCTACCGCCCGATAGACTGATGTATTAAACCCAAAAATCAGTTAAAAACCAGTCAGCTGGCTACACACATCCATCAGGATATAACCCCGCCATTAGAACACGTGTCCAGGTGCTATCACGGTGACCCCTCAGTTGTAAATGACCCAGGATATTTTGGAAGAAAAACAATTTGCTTCCACTATTTACTTCTTTCTCCCGTTCTTGACCCGGCGAGCGCACAAATGTTTTCCTGCGCCTCCGCTGTGAAAGAGACACTCTCATCAAGGAGGAGTAAATCACAATAACAGGGAAATAAACCTTCCCCCGAAAATGATTCCCATTTATTTATTTATTTCTCCAGCTTCGCCCAAGTCTACATAAAAGGGCATAAATTGTGGCGGCGGCTGCTGCTGGCTGATTAGCAGCCCGGACTCCAGGCGAGCGTCCTGGCTCCGCTCCTCTCCCCCCCGTCTCTGCTCCGCTCCGCGCTGGCGGGGCGGTCGCGGGGCACGTCGACGCCGTTTCCCTTTAAATCTAACTCAGGTAATGAAAACGCACAAGAAAATAGTGCGGGTGCATCTGGGAGCAGTAGAAAACAGTTAGATCTTCATAGAGCCATAAAGAAGTAAACAGTAGGCTGCTATGAAGATCTATGGGACCCCGCAGTGCCATTGTCTTCAAAAGGAATTAAAAACAAATTGCTGAGGGCCAGCACATAATTTAGAGACTCACGGCAATTTTATGACTTGCTAATGTTCCTAATTACATGCCCGTGAAAGGCTTAATTAATTGGGGGATGTAGCAAAAAGTGGAGCCTGTGTTTGTTATCATGGTTCCACTGCATTGATTTTAGTGCCTATGGAGAATTTAGGGCCTCTTTATTTGCACAAAGAAAATGCAAGTCTCTCGAAAAAATGCACATTAAGATCAACCCCTCGCTGCTATCTAATATACTTTCCTCTACTTAACCAAAGTGCTTGTAATCATATTTTGTAAATGTTGGTGCCGTTAATTGCATTGTGAGAGAAAATAGGTTCCGCTCGACTGGTCGTGGAGAATTTTATAAAGTTCTTTTCCTGCTCCCAATTCTGAGGACTCTGAGAGAGAAACTCATCAGAAGTTGCTGTGGAGGGCAGGGAGCGGGGACGCTCTGCTTCTCAACCCACGGGTTGGGGGGCACCGGGGCTGGGGCATCTCCTGCACCCACCCAGCTCAGCTCCTCCACCTGCACCATCGATGGGGCTGAGATTTACCTGCACCCCTCCAGCCAGGGCACCAGGGGAGCTCTGCCATGTGGAAAAGCCTCTGAAGCTGCTCACACCGGGGCAAAGTTTCACCCTCAGCCCACCCCCAGCCCTTCGCAGGTGCTCAGTGTGTTCCGAGCTCAAGGTTTCGCTGTGATCTTCTAGAGGAAAGGACTTTTCATGACATTAAATATAGGCTGCAATCCCTCTTCCCTAAAATGCCACTGGCATCGGTGCGTGGAAGGTCAATAAAGTCAATATCCAGAGAAAAACTAGGAGAAGGGCTGCGCTGGAGTTGTGAGCACAAGATCCAGCAGCAGCCACCCTGCCTTTCCCGGGAAGCCAAAGCAAAACGCCGGCAGCAAACAGCGAGAGACAACCCCAGCTCCAGCATCCTTCCGTGTCAGGGAGGACGGTGTCGGCCAGAAAAAGGCAGACATTGGGAATAGCAGTTTAGGTGGGGATGATGCTCCTGAACAATCAATAGCTAAATCACGGGGGGTGCAGGATTGGGGCGACGGCCAGAGGAACCTGGGCAGCCTCCTTGCTGCCCTCCTCCTCCTCCTCATCCCTGCATTTCCATGCAGCAACGTTGCAACGAGCAGGGAGGAAAAAAAAAAAAAAAAAAAAAAAGAGCCAAGTTTGTCTGTTGCTCTTGAGAAAAGGAGACGTCTCTCAAAATATAGTTGGTGCTTTGACGATAAGACCTTTGACAGAAACATGAATGACATGAATACTTTGATCTCTAGTCTCAGAAGCTTCAACAGCAATTATGAGTCAAGAGGGGTGAATATGGGCAGCAGCGAAAGCAATGCCCCGGAGGCTGGTGATGCAGTAATTAGAGACAAAACCCGGAGCATCTCTGCCTGCACCACGCACACGAACCGGGGAGGAGGTGGGCCGTGGGGAAGCGTCATGAAAAAAACGACTCTTATTCTTCTGAGGGACATAAAATCGACAAGACTTTATACATTTCAAAGCCAAGATCTTCAAAGACAGGTAAAATGCTAATTCTGCTAATGTAGGTTTTTATGTATATGCTCTGAAAAGGTAAAGCAAATTAATCACCAGCTTTACCCCCTAATATATATCTGTGTTACAAATATATTACAGCATGTCAGATCTAAGGAGATATATCTGAACAGCGGTGGTTAAAAGAGCATTTCCCTTTTCATGCTCTAATACAGTTATTTTGATCTTTCAGTCTTCATATTTTTTGTTCTCATCAAAGGAACGATGGTGCCAGAGATTAGGATGTTATTTATTTCCCTCTCACTGTCCTACCCATGTTAATCACTTCTCGTGTCAACAGCAGCAGCGGCGGTGCCGGCAGTGCCCGTGTGAGGCTGGACACGCTGCCTGCATCCCCCCACCACTGCCCACCCACCGCCACCACCACCCCCTTCGGGTCACCTCCAAAACACCCCGACCTTCCGAAGCCGATGGAAACGCTATGCAAATGGAGGGCAGGGAGGGGATGGAGGCGCCTGCGGAGCAGAGGGACGGTGCCAGGGAGGGACAGCCCCGCGCCCGGGTGATGGCGGTGCCTGGCTCAGCCTTCGGCCTCCCCGAGATGGCCCTGGAAACCACCCGGAGAAGGAAGCACTGATTGCGTGGCAGCGGGGTGTTAGGAGCTGCCAGAAATCCCTGCTCCAAATCACGCACAGCTTGGAGAGGAAATGGAGAACACAAAGAGGAAAGGAGGCACAAGGACAGGAGATGGTGACCCAGGAGATGCTGCCCGGTTCCAGCTCATCACACCGCCCAGTCCGGCCAGTGCCCTCCCGTTACGATGAGGTGCCTATTACTGATCACCCAAAAGTCCTCTGTCAGAGGAGAGCTGACCCCTTTGCTTTCTAACAGCCTCCCTTGGGGTTCTGTCCCTCTCTGCTGGCCCTGGCCACCCCACAGCATTCAGTGTTTAGGTGTTTCTGTGAGTCAGGACAGAGTCCCACTTTCCTGGGTTGTTTTCAGTCACCTCCTACTGAATTTCCACCAGCATTTCCGTGACACAATTGTGTTCAGCCAGACCTTGCACCTTCCACATCCCAGGCATGAAAGGTTGCTTCCACGCTGCATTACAGGCTTGCCTTGAGAAACGTGCATTGCCTCCAGCCACTGCGGCTCCTTTTTCCCCCCAGGTTCTCCATGCAGAGACCCTCCCTGGGAATTCAGCTCCCGCATCCAGCAGACACAGGGCTCCAGGTTGGAGCCCAGCACGACTCCTTACCCGAAACCGAACACCGCCGGGGGCAGCCATGGGTGGGAAAGGGATACAGCCCAGAGCTCAGCTCCACGCACCGCTCCCACGGGGAAGCTGCTCAGCCGGAACACCCATCCTACAGCCCGGGAGATTAACGATGCTGGTTCTCCTATGTTTAATTACCCCTTGGTCAGGATGGGCAGAGCCCAGAAAAGTTTAGGGTCTCTTGAGAAGGGTTGAAAGGAAAATTCCCAAGAGAGCCCACACAGGCGGTAACATACATATACCCGGGATAACACGACAACTTTGTATTTTTTTAAGGAACACAAGAGCATTAGCCCTCCTGCCCTTTGCTTAGCATCGGTCACACTTGCCCGAGTCCCCATGTGCCATCCTGGCTCTTCAACCCAGCATGTCCAGTGGTTTGGGCCCATGGAACTCAGAAAGGTCCAAGGTTTGCCCCTGGTCTGTAAGGCTGCCTCGTCCCCAGAGGGTTTTGCTCTCAAACAGCAGCTCCATGAGGAGCTTGACCCTGGAGTCAGGGCTGCTGGAGCCCTCTGCAGCAGGATGGTAACTTCAGCAGCACCATGTTTTGAGGACAAAAAAAACCTCCTGATTTAAAGGGCAATGTGGGATCCCAGAGTTTAAAGACAAGATAGCTGTTGGCTACATTCACAACTAACTAGCTGAGACGAATGATGAACTTGTTAAGGGCGGAAGAGGGTGATAAGCAGGTATCTCAATAATTATTTGCAGAGATTAACTGAGCAGGTGCACTTCGGGCATAACTAATCCTTGCGAGACGAGGAGCAGGAAAAGACTGCAGGAGCTAACGTCTTTGAAACAGGTTAAACCAGTGACATTGCCCACCATCAGCATTGTGTTCCTTGCCTTTAAAATGCTGACACTTACAGGTTTGATGGTAACTAGACTGCATAGGGGCACCTTTGCTTTCACATCAGATCTGCTGACATGAACAAGAGTCGATTCAGATGGGCATCCAAACATTAAAGTCCTTCCCTATTTCCATAAAATGATTGGCAGGATGCCTACTGCTAGCCGCTGGTAGCGCTGCTGATAAATGGCATCTTGATAAAAAACTTTGGGCTGTTTTAAGAAGAAGGAAAAAAAAAGGCATGCTCTTATTCTAATTCACTCAGCTTCTGACAGATGAGATGTCTCATCTCTAAAAATTAGATCCACCTGGTACCTTTGCTGTGTGTAAACAGAGAAAACAGGGTCCAGCGGCTGGGATAGGAGCACTGTGTGTCCCAGCTCTAACAGTCCTCTCCGGCACGGGAAGCCGTCCCCGCGGTGGGGCATGTTCCCCACTTCCTTGGCACTGAAAATGTACATCTCAGTACTCAGCAGAAAGTACATAAAATATGGTAAATATTATCCCTAGGAAAAGAAAAAGCGATTTTCCTTTCCAGGTCTTGAAGTATTGAAGCTTTCCAAGGAGTTCTGCGGGGAAAGTCTAGCTGGAGCAGCTGAAATCCAGGGTTATTTCTAAGACACAGAGACCCAACCCATGGAGCCAGTTCCCTTCTGCAACTTAAAATTTAACAAATGCATAATTCTCAAAGAGTAAAAAAGAACTGCACAGATCACTTGCTGCTGATTCCCAGCTAATCCATCAGTAGATCCATCCAATAAAAGAGGGGGGTGAAAAAGCTAATTTCAAGCCCTAATGATATTATTATTCAGTTCCTGTAGCTTTTTTAAGCACTTAATTCTAGGTATTTTTCTTAAAGTTTAAAAATTACTTCTAAAATGAATCTGAATGTTATAATGGACACTTTTTACCCCCAAAGATCAAATATCTCCTTCTCTCATACCTTTGTGTTTCAAATAATGCAAAAATCCCATGAGCTGGGAGGCCCTGCCAGGCTCCCTGGCAATGCAGGCACTCGGAGCACTTTGTGGACCCAGATCTCACCCAAAAATAGATGCAGGGCAGGTAACACCTATAGCCATTTATTACTTCTTCTTTTAAAAAGATGTTCTATCACCCTGTGGGGTACGAGAAGGTATATGCCAGGGAACAGCCAAGCAATGCCACGTCCACCCACCCCAGCCATGACATCTCACAGCCTTTGCAGGACACCCATAATGACACAACGTAGAGCAAGAGCTCCATAAAGACTGAAGGTGTTCAAGATTTCTGGAGGATATCCCATTCTCCTGGATACAAATAGGAGTTTGCTGTTAAAATTCCTTAAACAGCTTTGAAAATCTCAACAATGGTAAACGGACACTCACAGCACTCGAACGACCTCACTCTGCCTCCACGATATCACTGACTTCATTTTCTCACATAAAAATCGTCTAATTACCTTGTGATGCACCAAAGGGTAACACAAGGTGTCCACGGTGACCCCCATGGACAAGGACAACCCAGCTGCAGCATCCAACAATCATGGTTTGTTGCTGCTCAGAACAACTCCAGTATGTACGGATCCTACCAAACCAGAAGCTCACTTGAACCAACCTGTGATTTACGGGGCTCCTGCCCTCTCCTTCTCCTTCCTGCCTCAGCGCTGCCTCCAGATGTGCTGCCAGCTGTGGTGACACCGGCACCGAGACTGAACTAACAGATGTGACCGCAAGGAAGTGTCTGTCCCAGCCAGGCCAGCATCCCTGCAGCCTTCCCAGACCTGCTCCTGGTTCCGCACCCAACGAACAAAGGTTCCACAGAGCTCCTGTGCCCAGCACTGCCCACACCAGCAGAGCAGCACTGGTTGGTAGCCGCAGCTCAGAGACACAGGTCATCAGGAAAATGCTTAGAGGCGTGACACAGGTGCTCAGATGACACAGGTCGTCACAGAGACACTCAGGTATGGGCCCTGAGACCTCCCAGCACCAAGGGGGAGCAGGTCAGACCACCGAGAGCCTCCAGGCCGCCCAAGGAGAGCATTAACACCGTCTCCCTCCATCACTACTTGAGACTGCTCAGGGTTCCTCAGCAACCCCTCTGCCCCGAGGTTGGTTGTCCATAAGCACCACCATAACGAACGCAATTAACAGCGGTGACATCCTTACCTTGATTCCCGTCATGGTCTGCTGGAAGTCGCTTTGAGAGCTGGGGCTTCAAACCTGCTTCGCCATCATGTGATCTGACATCGTGGAGAATTTACTGTGGAAACAAAAAAACCCACAAGTGTGAAATGTGACTGTCGATAAAGTAATCCTCAGCAATCAGACAAAATTAATTGTGTGAACATCATTGATCAAACCTACTTAATACATTGGGTTTGTAGAAAGCTGGAATGTAATTTCATTACCAATCTGCTCCATCCTAATGAAATTTCTAATAACACTCTAATTTTGATTTCGGTTAAGGAGAGAATGATGGAAATTTTCTTTTGCTTCTCTTGTAAGGTTTTATTTTATTGGTTTTCTGCAATACTAGGGGATACTAATTTTTTTTTTAATTTGACATTTTATTAGCAGGGGGTTTAATATAACAACACAGATAAAAAAACAAAATTGCAAAACAGACAAACTTTCCAGAAATAGAATTGATGTCAAAATTAAGGAGGCTAATTTTAAAGCAATTGATTTATTTTATGAGTGGTGATTTGGGCGCCTTTTTTTTTTTTTTTTTAAAGTTCTAGCTGATTTTCTGACCTAAAGTGATTTAAATAATACTGGTTTGCGGTTCCTTTCATCTGTAGTTCTCACAGAACAATGCTGGAGGAGTTCAGCCGCACGGGAGAGGCACTGACATGCCCACACTCCTAATGGGCAGATTAAGGCGAGAAGAGCAGGGTCCGCCAGCGACAAGGCTCCCGTTAATTTGGACATAACCAAGATTTCACCTTTTGGGTCAAGTTTCAAAAGACACCATTCAGCCTTTCAGGCTCAGCTGTGTTGGGGTTAGAGGTTAATCAGATCAGAGGTGCCGGAGCATCAGGTAGGGAACTTAATGGTGGCGTTTGGGATTTGCATCGAAGCCCCTGGACAAGGTGCCCCGGGCAGCGGGGAGCAGCCTGTGATACCTGGGACCCCCGTCCCGGTGGGGGCTCAGCAGCCGTCCCTGCCCGGGGAGCCGGGGACAAGACAAACAGCCTGCAGGCTTCTACAAAAAGCATTTCACTAAGGGCAGGGCAAAAGCCTGGAAAAACCAACTATTTTGTTGCTTTTTCTGCTACCAAGTACTGAAAATGAACAGCGCTTGCCTCTAGCACGCATGAGAGGGCAAACCCTGCGCTCGGAGCATCTGGGGACTACTGATGGCTCGTCTGGCAAGGCGCCCGGTGAATAGAAATCGCCTGTCCCCGGCCAGGAGCCACGCGCGGTGGGATCTGCGTTCAAAGGCCGAGGATGCACAGGATGCACCCCAGCGGTTTGCAGACATTTGGGGGCCTCCGGATGATGGTCCGGGACGCGATGAGCAGACAAGGGAGCAGCGAGCGTGCGTGCTTGCTGCAGGAAGGTGATGCTCTTTGACTACTGAAGTGGTACCTATCTCTGGTATTTCCATTTTCAGCAATCTGATGTGTTTTGGTGATTTATTCATGACTGGTGTAGTGAAAAATTGGAAAAGGCTAGTGGGATAGCCATGGCCTGGAGATCCAGCATCCGATTGAGGCTACAACTGAATTACTGTCAGAGGCATCATGCAAGGTTTACTCCAGCAAACGCGAAGCCGAATCTTTATATTAATAAGTGAACATGAACTATCAGAGAGACTGGCACATGTCTGCTGCCAGGCGGGTCTGGAAAGGAGCTGTCAGATCAATAGGAAACCCGAGTGGACAAATGGAGAAGCTCCAGTGGCCCCTCTTCACGCTCTACGGAGGTGTCTGGGGGTGCTCGCCAGAGCCACGGAGGGGAGGCTTTACTAACGCACAGGACAGCTAAAAAGGGTACTGCAGGCAAAACTGACTCGTCCTTAACACATGCAAAATTGCTTTTGCTCCATTATTTAAGCACACCTGAAAACCTAGCCCCTTGTTCAGGCCACACTGCTAAAACTCGGCCGATGAGCGGGAGGGACGGACGCTGATGCTGCACGTCGAATCCCAGCCCAACCAGAAACACCATTTCAAAAGTGACAGTCCCTGAGAACTGTAACTCAACCAGGTCCCCGAGACCAGGTCCCCCAGAAGTGACAGTCGCCGAAAACCTTTAGCACAAACCAAACCCAGGACACCCAAACCTGCAGCACGCATTCTTCAGAAAGGATAATTTTTGCCCTGTTTACAAAAAGTAGAAGGAAAATGTCCTGTTCAGTGCTGATCCCACCTACACAAGCTGCCCTCCCTTACAGCCTTGGGGCTGGTCCCTTTCAGAGCTGCCCCACTGTTAATTTTCACCTCAACTACAAGAAACCACTTTCCACCTTGGCTTCCAGCCTGCTGGGTGTAAAAGGGAGGTGAGAAAATGCCCCTTTCCACAAGGATCCCCTCCAAATCTGAACTTTTGGGAAAACCAAACAAAGCAGCAACTAATCCAAAGGGGGGAAGAGAAAGAAAAAAAAAAACCCAAAAAAAAGGTGGCGACAGAGGAGGAAGCTAAACGCTGTGTTACAGTAGCATCTAGCAGTTCTTCATAATTACAGTTTCAATTCCACATCCAGCTTCCCGCCTAATTACTGCCCCGCGGTTGGTGTGCACAGACTCCAGAGCAGCAGGGATTTTTATTTTGCTCGCACTGATCGCTCCCCGGCTCCTCATTACCCAGCGCTCGCTTTGGGCCCATTAGACAGCCTGCACCCTCCCCTGGCCCCCCCAGACCCACGGCGGTTGCCCAGCCTGGCCCTGCCTGACCCCTTACTAGAGAGAGGGCAGGGAGAAGGGACGGTCCCTGCAGGGCACGGTAGGTGTCCCGGCACTCTCAGACACCTGGGACAGATGGGGCAGTGGTTTCTCCGTCCCTGCTCGCTCTGGTCTCTGGAAGGTTCTCCTGGATCTCCGCAGGTTTCACAGAGAAAGAGCCACCAACACCTGAACCCGGGCCACGAAGTCCACGTTGTGGGAAGGCTGCAGACCAGAAAGTTGAGAACCAAATTAGGTTTCGATTGGTTCAACTTTTAATTTCTCAGCAACCAGGTTTAACCTGTCCAAGGTTTCATTCTGGGTCTCCTCTGAGCCAGGCTCTGTTTGGAGCTGTGTAGGCAAAGCTCAATCTTGTGAGCTCCTCTCATTATCTCTGAGGTTGAGCCAAGGTTGACGGTGGCCACACACCAGGCCTCCCGCACAGCAAACACCCCTCTTGGAGACGAGATACCTCCAATATTGTTTTGGGGGTTATAATCCTTCTACTGCTTTCCTCCAGTCCAGTTGCACTTTGCTAATCATTAACGCCATCGCTGTTTTTGGCAAGAAGTAGAAAAGGGGCCTTCTTCCACCAGAAAGAGAGCCAATTTCCTAATAATTTATGGCTTGAACAAAGTTGCAGAGCAGCAACCAAGTATGCAGGAAAGGTTGGGGTGAAAAATTATTTACAAAGTGAATGCCCTGAAGACACTTGTACTGGACAACAATTACGGCACCTTAATTAACTGAAATTTAGTTCACCCGTCGACTGAGGCATGTCCAGTGCTAAAGTTATGCCGCTGCCGCTGTCTACTACTGGTTAATGAATATAAATCAGATGGTTTATAGTTAGTGAACATGTAATAGGCTTGCAATGAGTTGAATTCCAATGCAAAATGCCTGGGGATAGGAACATGCCATCCATAAAATATATATAAATAACAGATTTACATTTCTACAAGGAAAAAACCAAAGCTATCCTCCCACCTTGGTATTCTCCCAGCTTGACAGACCCATGCCCCAGTTCTCCGACGAGACAAGGAATCGATAAGCAGGAATTTAAGAGTCTGGTCACCCAAGGTGAAGCTAATTAGATGCCAAAACTCTCCCGTGTCCTCCATCTTTCCTTCCCAGCCATTGAGCCTTGTCCTATAGGTTCATCATGTGCCTGTTCAGCGCTGCTTGGGAGCAGAGCCCGAGGGGCAGGAGCACTGAAGGTGACTCCTGAAGGTGTAGAGCACTTGGTGCAGCCACCGGAGCCTCAGCCAGAGGCAACTCAGGCCATCAGAGCAAGGAGTCTTGCCTTCGGAGGGTTTTATCTCAAAGCCCAGGGACGGACAGGGGAAGCAAGGCTGTGCTTTCGCTACAGCTCCACTTGGATGAGACTTTAGTAAAATTAAAAAGCAAAAGCAGACCGCTAAGGCTCCGTTTTGATGGGTAATTCAGGTTAAAACCACCCCCCTTCTCCAGTCAGTCACGAGGGCAGTTTGCAAGCAAGAAAATCTCTCCAAGTCTCTTACATGAAAAACAACCTTTACTTTGTGCCAGTTAGGCACTGGCAGGAGCGGGCAGGCCTGGCCAAAGAGCTCTTGCAACTGGGTAAATCACCCAACCCAACCTTGGCATCATCCAATATCTTCAGCTGCAGCTAGGGATGGGAGATTGTTGATATTTGGGGCACAAATTGAGCCTCTCACCCCTCTCCTGGCAAATAAAGTCACTTCAGATCGTTCTGTGTCAGACTGCCTAAAAATTATGTGCCCCAAAGCACCAGACTCTCGGGGAGTTGTTGGCCAGAGGTCTCAGGAAGGCACCAAGCCAGAGGTAGAAATGGCCACCAAAAAGAGACCTAGTGTCAAAAAAACCCTAGTCTCAGCTCTTTATGTTTCCTTGCTGCAGAAACAAGAAATTGTGGACTTTATTTATTGCACAAATTAGGTACAAGAAAATTATTTTCTTAATGTGAGACTTGATGAATGTTCTCAACTCTCCACCCTGCTAGGAAGAGGGGGTTACAATGAAAATTATTTACAAAGCATGTGCTACCCTGCAGGGATATTTATTCAGGCAGGGGATGTTTCCGCAGATTTTGTTGACAAAGGCAAATCAAATTACATTTTTGCGAACATTACAACAAGCATCTTGATTTGATATGGACATCAGCCGTCTCCTGACAAAGCCTAGGAAGCAGCTCTGGCCCAGCACCCTCCAGGCACCTACAAAGGTGGTCATTTTTAGTATTAGGGAACAGATGGATAAAACGCTCTGCAAGCTGTTCATGCGCTTCTAAATATTGAAGTTTTTATTCCTTTAGTATGTATAAAAATTGTTATGGATCAGACACCCAAATTAAAGGATGTTAATGGCACCAGGAGTAAGGTTATGTCTCACGAGACCCTGCAGGACCCCCAGCCGGGTTTGTGCCCCACCAGCCCCTGGCTGGGCTCCTCCGTGGAGCCCCAGCAGAGCCACCAACTGTAGGGCTGGAGCCTTGGCCCCACAGGGCTCACACGAGCCCTGCCTGCACTGAAAACGCACATGCAGATATACACATACAAGTCTGCACGTGTATAACATATAATGCATACAACATATGTGCAATAGCGAGGGAAGGTGCGCTGACATAAGGCTCCCAAATCTATATTTAAGTGATTAAATCACAGA
This sequence comes from Numenius arquata, assembly GCF_964106895.1. Taxonomy (NCBI): domain Eukaryota; kingdom Metazoa; phylum Chordata; class Aves; order Charadriiformes; family Scolopacidae; genus Numenius; species Numenius arquata. Next base: position 10,760,953 of record NC_133593.1, on the reverse strand, counting down.
CCCTTCCTTTCAGAAGCGAATCGTGCTCAGCGGGGTCTCCGAATGAGCAGCTTAGTCCTTCAGGGAAAAAATAAACCAGGCCAGTGAGTAGGTGCCTACGTCTGGAGGCAGGAGCCGAACTCCATCGCTGTTGCCCTGCCTTTGCTCAGACGCCGGTGCTGCGCAGCGACCTGCCCACTCCAGCATCCCCAGGCGGGTACCACTGCTGCCCCAGTCCCAACCAAGACCCATCCAGCTGAATCACCTTGCAGAGTACGGATCCCACACAATGCAACAGCATTTTTAATCCAATTATTGTCATTATCTTAAAATCACTAATTTCCACCGGAGAATGCAGGAATAGAATCCCTGGCAGAAGCTCCTTTCCTAGCAGGAGCGGGGAGCTCGGGGCGAATGCGCTGCCTTCACCTGCAGCCCCTCCGTTCACCGGGTGGAAAGGCTGCTGCGCGATCAGGGCAAGGACTTTTCCCAGGGATTACACTCTTTATGAATGCCTGCGTATAATATCACAACACAGCTTCTTCCCCTCCTCCTCTTTGCATTAAACATCCTCCCTCTCCATACATGCAAAAATTTACTGTATGTTTTTATGGCGATGCAACTGCAGATGGCATCGACGAGCATCCAGGGAGGTGGGTAGGTAGGCAGCCCCGCTTCAGTGGGGGGACCTTGGAATACGAATGGTCAAGGCGTTGGTAAAAACCAGGAGGTAAAAAAATCCTGGATTAGGTTATAAACATCTACTTTTCATCCTCTGCAGTGTGACTATCGCGTCAATACGTACACATGTTGGGCAAAGTAGTGCTACTCCTATGGCACGAGCTATTTCTTAAGAACAAGATATTTATACTCGGCTCCATAAGGTGTAAATACAGATATGGAGGGCTCTTTCCTGCAGCAGAGAAAGTTGTGGCGTGAACCTATAGCTAGGAGCCGACACCAGGCAAATTCATACGAGAAATGGAGGTACAGATTGGGAACAGTGAGCAGGAAAGCATTTGAACAACGCGCTATGAGAAGGATGGATTCCCACCACTCGCTGTCTCTTCCTCAAGCCGAGGTTGTCTGTCTAGCAGAAATCCTGTGGCACAGTATAGGCGACTGGTCTCAAAATACAACATAACAGAAACTCAAGAGCTCATCCCTCCACAGCTGCTGGGCCAGGAAGGATTTGGGAAGCTCACAAAATCCCACCTGGACGTGCAATGTGGTTTCTCATACTGGGAATAAATGGTTCGGAGCTCCTTGCTAACAGGAAAAAATCACTTCAGCGCAACATCGTTGATTCCCTCTGATTAAACCTGTGGGTCTTAAACTTGGTCTTCAATCAGGTCTTTGAGAAGTCCCAACAGATTACAACATCCCTGTGCTTAGCCATCATAATGACTTGCAAGTGATTAGCTTAACCAGCATTTCACCCAATTCAATTTCCATGGATGGCCTATACGTACCAAGAAAGACGTTCACATTAATTTTTACATAATTAAATCAGGAATGACCCCGGTGCCGATGAAATAAAACCTCAATTCTTCCCGGGCTGCACAATGCTCATCTCGGCTTTAACCCTCAGAACACGAGACTGACTCGGCTGGAAGGGACGGATCCGGCTGCAGCCCCTCTCCCACTCTTCCCTGCCTCTTGCAGCCCCTTTGCCCTCCCCAGGCCAAGTCACCCCAATGCCCGTCACCCAAGCTGTTCCCAGTTCCCCGGCACAGCACCAGAAAGCCCCTTTGCATTGGACAATCGCACGCCTCATTTCAACTTCTCATGGGATGACCCATGAATTTTCTGGGAAAAGCCTCAACAAGCAGCACAGGAACACAAGAAGCTGTTGATGACGATGGCCCAGCCACGGGGCCAGGGCTGGAGCTTTGCGATGTCAAGGAGCATCCAGCCCTGGCACCCGTCCACTGCTGTGAGCCACAATTTATATCTCAGTCCAAACGACATCCTGCAGAAGGAAACAGCCGCAGGATGGACACACCAGGCATGAGCCATGGTAGATCCTTAACCAAGGGAAAACTTGGAAAACCAAGCGGGCGACGCATACGTGAGGGCCAGGTCTTCCCACAGGTCCCCTCCCAGGAGGAGAAGACCTCCCTCCCTTCCTTGGCATCCCTTCCCGCAGCTCCACAAACCCCCTCGGCCCTGCTGCCTGCTCCCACCACTCGGTGCTCAGGGTCCTGACTGCTCACCGGGACGTGACATGGGACTATGCAAACTAACGAGGATAATTACTATGCATTTTGTTAAACAATCCCCCTTCAGAGGCGGCAGCGATTACTCACTTCTACTGTAATTTTAATTGGTGGGCAAACATGATCTTTGTAGAGACAAAGCCTCATTCTTCTCTCTCTTGTAACAGTTTAAATCAATACTAACCCGGGGCTGCTTGGAAATATTTAATGAAAACTGTTTTGACAGAAAATTGGATTCTTGATGGGGCAAAATATTTGTTTTCAACGGAAAAGTTTCACTTTGTCGAAAAGGCAAAACTTTTCACTGAAAGGTCAAATCACAGGACGTAGCCATCGCCCTCGCGCATCCTTTGCCGCCGATGCCCTGGATAAACGGAGGGTGTGCAGGTAACTGCGGGGCTGAGATTGCAGCCGGGGCTTTTGGGGTTGTAGCCAGAAGCCCCGTGGCACCCGTGGAAGTCTCTCTGCGAGGGATGACGGTCACAACTTTCGTGCTGTGACTTATCCCGCTGTGACAAACGCCACCCAGGGACACCCGGTGCGTCCCGGGAGGAGGAGCAGGGATTGGCGCAATGGCATGGAGCGAAGCGAGTGCATAGATCGCAGCAAACACCGCGCCGGAGGGTTTTTGCCTGTGCGTTCACCTTGAGGTGAAATTAGCGACGGCAAAAAAATACCTTACTCAGGTCTTGGCTAATGATTATCCCATTAAAGAATCAGCTGACATAATATCATTTGGTAGTTTTATAAACCTCAGTGACAACAAGACTGATGAGACCTAAAGCCCTGACAGCTCATCTGCCCAGAGAAGAGGAAGGTACAAGAATCTGCTATTTTACCGTATTGCAAATTTCACGGTACTAAAAAAAAATATAATAAAATAATCCTCGGAAAGGCGGGTAACCTTTGCCCGTCTCCAGAAACACACGTATATTCACACCCAGCCTTCCCAGCCATTGGCAGGTTTCCATCAAGCCTAAGCAATGCAAGTAGAGCAACGCACAGCGAGCGGCCGAGGTTGCGCGGTCCCCAGCCCTCGGCAGGACCACGGGGACGCAGCGGCCGTGGGTGCCCCATCCCTGCTGCCGAGCTGCTCCAGAGCCACCTCCCCCTGAATCCCTCTGCCGTAGTGACCCCCCAGGACCACCACAGGTGATGCTGAAGAGCAACCTCCTTGGACTCCGTGAGCTGCCAGCACTGGCTCCTACCCTGATTCAGCCTCTGCCAATTTGGGACAAGGCGAGGCCAACCCAAAAAGTCACTCACACGGTGCCAGTGTCTGGTACAATTAGCCCACTTAACGAAAAAGGGGAAAAAAAAAAAAAAGGTGTGTACGCTGCAGTTCCTCTCCTTATCCACATCTCTACTCTGAAGACGCTGATGCTGGCAGGACAAGACGCAACCTCAAAGAGCATTCATCTTCTTTGTGACGATATAAGTTATTCTGGTAGCGCACGTGGGCCGTTTAAAGGAGGCAACATCGCAACATGCAAACAAACACTGGCCGGCAAGTCCCTAGCTTCCACTATGGGTTAATAAATGCATATATGTCCACACAAACAGACATTTAAAAAAATTTTTTTTTTTCTAATTCTACCAAAAAAAATAGCCAAATAAAATAAAGCGTTGGCCTAAGGCATCGCTGCATCCCTAGCGTTCAGTATTATGCATTTTAGAAAAAAAAAAAAAAAAGAAGCTTGCTTTTCTCCCCCTTGCCTGGGTGTCACGAGCAAGAAATGAGCAGCTGACCTGAGTTTGAATTTAGAGTGTTCATTAATAGGATATTATGCCATATGCTCAGCACACTGTCTTTTTTTTTTAATGCAGCCGCCAATTTGAGAGAATTTCTAATTAGTAATGGTATAATGAGAGTATTCAGAGGCTAATGTGGTGGGTGGGGAAGCGAAATAGATCGCTTGGTGTGGACTGGAAATATTTCTGTTCAAATTCCTCGTGAAATAATGACCCGCCGTAAAAGGCTGCGATCTTTGACAAATGAAGGACGTTCGGGGAGGTTACATTAACTGCAGAGGGAGCATTTATCGGGGGGGGGGGGGGGGAAGGTGAGACAATTTGGGCTGGTTAAGCTTAATGCAGGGAATATCTCGGAAGGAAAAACATTTTTAGCCGGGGCTGGGCTGAATGGGAGGAAGCACAAAGGAGGCCCAGGGTGGGAAAGCCCTGGCTGGAGAGGATGGATAGATGCTCCCTACGGGGACCAGTGATGCTGGGGGTCCCTGCCTGAGTCTGGGGGGGGGCATTAACCCTCACCACCACGCAAGCACCAAAGCACCCAGCTGGGTACACGGGTGCAAAACTCAGCCTTATCCAGCACCGGTAAATATTTAGTTGGTGCAGGAGCACAGAAACCCTCCCATTGGAGACGCACGCAATTGCTTTGGAGCAGCGGGGGGTGGGGGGTGTGAGGGAGCAGGGTACCGGGTCGATGCAGGGCCCAGGATGCCTGAAATGCCTTTGAAAAGTGCTTTTGCAGTATATTTGGGGGTCAGATCATTTTATATCTACTCTGTTCTAGAAAATTGGGACTAATGAGGCACGGAGGAAGGTTGGCGTTTTGTGGGAACTCGTTGGTATAAAATGTTCAATATATTTTTAATAAAGTAAAGCTTTGAGGTTTGTGAGCTGGCGGAGAGCTGGCATGTGCTTCACCCTCCCTGCAGGGTACGGACAGGAGATAAACCTACGTAAACCACAGCGGCAGGCATGGGTCCAGAAGCGTCCACCTTAACATCTCAGAGTATCCTTCAATTTGAACTAATTATGGATTTTGTCTCAGTGGCACGTGGGCTGTGATTTTACAGAAGAGAAAAGGGACGGATTTTCAGTGGTTTGCAAAAAGCCAGGCTGCCATACAGAAAAATGTTCCTTCCTCTGTTAAAAATCCCACTAACCTTATAAATTAGAAAATAATACATTTTCCCAGAAGACAAGGGATTTGGTCCGGTGTGGATATGGGAGTTGGGCTGTCTGGTCTAACAGCACAAACCCATTTCTTTGGTTTCAGAGGGAAACTCCAAACAGTGATGGGGGAAAGTCAGAGTGTTGCAGGTCTAAAAAATAAAAATAATAAAATTATTGTCCTTCCCCCATGTCCCAAGCAGCACTAAGTCCCCTCTGAGGGAATACACCTGGTGTTGCAGAGGACAGCATTCCCAGCCTCGGGAATGCCGTGGCTCCTACACGCAGCCTCTGCACAAATGCTAGGACACATGCAGATTTCTTCAAATGAGCCATAATTAATTTGCCTTTCGATTGGACCAATTAGATCTTTAACACTGTAGGAAATAATTTTTTACTAACGATTAAGCTGAAGAGCAGGAGTTTTCCTCTCCTGTGAAATGTTTTTACTGTATTATCATATTACCTTTAAGAAAGCCAATAAAGTTCTAACGACTGCGGGGTCTCCCCGGTGCCTCCTGCGCTTTTGCCTATTGCGACACACAGGAATTTTATAGAAACAGATGTCACGGGAATGAAGCAACCTAAGATCGGCAGTAAATGATGAGTTTTGGTAGATATGAACCAAGCGGAGCCGAAAGGCAACCATCTACTCGAGCAGATCTGCTGGAGCTCCAAACCGGGCTTGTTGTGCAGGGACCGGCCGAGCCGCCAGACGCTCTGGTATTGTGTAAACCCTGCTCTGAAAATTAAATATTCATAATGCTCATATTAGATTCTAGAGCATCTTTTAGGAAGAAATAAATGAGATCTGCTTTAAAAGAAGGAAAAAGGCATAGGGGCCATGTAGAACCAAGCCACAGCTTCATAAATAATATGTTTTTGTGCCAACACTCAACAATTAAAAGGCTTAAGATCCGTTTTGGAGAATGAATCAAGCTTAAAATTCATTCTCCTACCCTCATCCACATGCCACAGAAAATTAATGCATCCCCCCAATATATTTTTAGAAGGAATTTATTCCTTGCTCTCACACCATCCTTATTTTCCAGAGTAATAGATGTGAGTGGTGAAGAGTAAGCAAGATTTTTTTTTCCCTTCTTTAAAGTAAATCTCCATCTTGTTGACAGCCGTACCCAAACCTGTCAAACCTGAAGGGTCTGCATCATCTCTTTATCCTGCGCTCCCTCTGCCCTGTGCCCACCTCCTGCGACTGGGGGCAAAAGGCACCATGCAAACTGTCACCAGGACAGGCTGGTGGCATTGTGACATCGGTGGCACTGTGATTTCCCACCGACCGCATCATTCCCAACACTTGGGTTAGGGAGAAGAGGGAAGAGACACGGGCCATGCCAGCGTGGACAGATGTGCTTGGTTCCCCCCATCCCCGGGGATCCTGAAGGCAACAGGCTCTTCACGACGTGTCCCTCTGCCCCTGCCCCACTGCTCCCACCCTCCAACACCGCATCCCACCATGAACATCACCCAGCTCATTTCACAGCCCATTAGTGAGAAATAAATATTAATATAATATGATATTATTCTGATGAAAGTGAAAAATGTGACTATAATAAGGCTATCGTGTTCTACTGGATTAATACGCCTGTTAATTACCAGCAGTTCCTGTGGTCTCCAGCCTAACGGATGGCCCTTGGTGAGCAGCGCTCACGTTCAGGAGGTTCCTGAGGCTCAGAGCAAGTCCAAGATGATGCTGGCATAGACATACCCCATGCCATCATGTGCACTTTGGTGGCTGCACCGCTCCCATCTGGGAGCCCGTGCAAGAATAAGGAGCAGCCACCAGCACCTTCAACCACGGGGACACGTGGTGGGGACGGTGCCTGGAGAACTGGCTCTGGTTACACCTTGCTGGCTCCTGGGTGCCCTGGGAAGTCCCTCCTCTCTCCTGTGCCTCCCCATCAGTGTTTGACATCTACACTTCAGGGGTTAAAGCAGCAGCATTTTTTTGTTCTACGGCTCCAGCAGTTACAGGGAAGAGCCCTCTGGTCCTGAAAAATGTTTGGTTTTCCAAAAAAAAACCCCATCTGATACCCTTCTATTCAACTCAAAATGAAACTTCCTACTTAATTAAAAAAATCTATAATGTCAAAGGTGAAAACACTCTTGACAAATTTGGTCGAAAACCGAAATTTCCAAACAGAAAACTCAAAAAAATCCCACTTTCAGATTGCCAAAAGGAAACTTGACTTTCACGCCACCAAAAAACTTCATTTCTTATTTCCTTCTGCCTGGAAGCACTATGCAAACTCAGCCTGAACTTCAAAATGGGTTGTCATCCCAAAAATCTCATTTTTCAGTGACCGAGCTATCCATCTAAAGCACTCCCCCTCCCAAAACACCCCAGCTGTGCTGCGTCCTGCTGCATCCCCAGGAACTATCAGAGCCTGGAGGGTTTGCAGGGATCAGAGCACTGACTCCAAGGAGCTGAGGCCACTCTAGAGAGCGCCGCAGGAAGGCTCTAGCATGATTAAAATAATCCTCACCACAAAAAAAACAGCCTGCTGTGGGTGTTCTCTCCTCCCTGCTGGGGAGCCAAAGTGTCTTCTGCTGGTGGCCCCATGTCACATAAGGTAGGGCTTGACCAGAGGCACCCCAAGCTGCCATCGTGTGGTTGATCCAAACCAGCCCCACCTCAGCTGCACGATTTTTTCCAAAATCTCCCAAGTTAAAGCCTCTTTAAACTTCCCACCCCAGCTTTGCAAACTTTCCATCCGTTTTTCCAAACCGACACACGAACTCCCACCAAACCCCTGCTCCGGGGAAAGTTCGTTCCTTCTCGACACGCGAGCGTCCCTCCGGGGAGGTGGAACGGATAAGGCTGACACCTCTAAGGAGGTCTGGAGATGAAAAATGTTAGAGATGTGACAAATACATGTCAGAACAGCCCTGGGGCTGGCAGCTGCCATGTCCCTGTCCCAAGCCACCCGCGCAGAGTTGGCCGGG